>NC_140961.1:153811960-153839460 GCF_056783735.1 Eptatretus burgeri
GGCCATATTGGATTTAGGACCAAGTCCAAAATCTAATGGCATGATCTTGGACCAGACCATACCACCCCCCCCCCACCAAGTTTCGTCAAAATCCGTCGAGAATTTTTTTCCGTAATACTGTTCACAAACAAACAAACAAACAAACAAATAGAATGGGGTGAAAACAGCAACCTCCATCCATCTTCGATGTCAGAGGTTAACTTGAGGGGGAGCACTCGGGAGAGTGCAAAACCTCCGCCGCCAATACCGCTGGGTCATATAAGTGAACCTTATATCTTATTCATTAAATATGATGTCAACAGTGCTGACAGAGTTATAGGTCTTTTCTGCAACATTTTTATTTGGGGGGGGGTTGGAAATCACTTGAAACATGCAGAAATGCAAAAAAAAAGAAATCGAAATTTTGTTGGAAAAAAGTTGCAAAAATTTTTTTTTCTCTACCAATTTTTTTGATGGGGGTTGAAAATCACTTAAAACATTTAGAAATGCAAAAAAAATTTTTTTTTTCCTCTAACAATTTTTTTGGCGGGGTTGGAAATCACTTAAAACATGTAGAAATGCAAAAAAGAAACTTTATAATTTTTTTTTGGGGGGGTTGTAAATCACTTAAAATATGTAGAAATGCAAAAAAAAAAAATTTCTGTTACAATTTTTTTTGGGGGGGGGGTAACAATTTTTTTGGAGGAGGTTGGAAATCACTGAAAACATGTAGAAATGCAAAATAAAAGAAATCGAAATTTTGTTGAAAAAAGTTGCAAAAAATTATTTTTTCTCTAACAATTTTTTTTGGTGGGGGTTGAAAATCACTTAAAACATGTAGAAATGCAAAAAAAAAAACATTCTAATTTTTTTGGGGGGGTTGGAAATCACTGAAAACATGTAGAAATGCCCAAAAAAAACATTTTCTCTCACAATTTTTTTTGATGGGGGTTGAAAATCACTTAAAACATGTAGAAATGCAAAAAAAAAAAATTTTTTCTCTAACAATTTTTTGTGGGGGGGTTGGAAATCACTTAAACATGTAAAAAAGCAAAAAAAATTCTCAAACAATTTTTTTTGGGGGGGAGGGGGGTTGGAAATCACTTAAAATATCTAGAAATGCCAAAAAAAAAATTTTCTCCAACAATTTTTTGGCAGGGTTGGAATTCACTTAAAACATGTAGAAATGCAAAAAAAAACTTTCTAAATTGTATTGGGGGGGTTGTAAATCACTTAAAACATGCAGAAATGCAAAAAAAAAATTTCTGGAACAAATTCTTTTTGGGGGGGGGGTAACAATTTTTTTGGAGGAGGTTGGAAATCACTGAAAACATGTAGAAATGCAAAATAAAAGAAATCGAAATTTTGTTGAAAAAAGTTGCAAAAAATTATTTTTTCAAAATTTCAAAAAAATAAAAAAAACCAAGTCCAAAATTAAATAGCATGATCCTTGGAGCAAAGCTAACCCCCCCACCAAGTTTCGTCGAAATCCGTTGAGGAGTTTTTCCGTCATACTGTTAACAAACAAACAAACAAACAAACAGAAAGGGGTGAAAACAGTAACCTCCATCCAACTTCAAAGATGGCAGAGGTTAACAAACAAACAAACAGAAAGGGGTGGAAACAGTCACCTCCATCCATCTTCGAAGATGGCAGAGGTTAACAAACAAACAAACAGAAAGGGGTGGAAACAGTCACCTCCATCCATCTTCGAAGATGGCGGTTAAAAATCGAAATTTTTTTGAAAAAAAAGAGGAAAATTATTTTTCTCTGACAATTTTTTTTTTTGGGGGGGGTTGGAAATCACTTAAAGCATGTAGAAATGCAAAAAAAAATTGGGGGGTAACAATTTTTTGGGGGGGTTGGGAAATCATTTAAAACGTAAAAATGCAAAAATAATTTTTCTCAAACTATTTTTTTGCGGGGGGGGGTAACAATTTCTTTGGCGGGGGGTTGAAAATCAGTTAAAACATGTAGAAATGCAAAGAAAAAAATTTCTCTCACAAATTTATTGGGTGGGGGATGGAAATCACTTAAAACATGTAGAAATGCAAAAAAAACAAAATGTTTCTGGAACAAATTCTTTTTGGGGGTGGGGGAATAAGGACAAAATATAATAGCATGATCCTTGGACCATACCTAACCCCCCCCACCAAGTTTCGTCGAAATCTGTCGTGGAGTTTTTCCGTAATACTGTTCTCAAACAAACAAACAAACAAAGAAACAAACAAACAGAAAGGGGTGAAAACAGTAACCTCCATCCATCTTCGAAGATGGTGGTTAACAAACAAACAAACAAGCAGAAAGGGGTGAAAAGAGTAACTCCATCCATCTTCGAAGATGGCGGAGGTGAAAAATCGAAATTTTGTTGAAAAAAAAGTTGCAAATTTTTTTTTCTCCAACAATTTTTTTTTGGGGGGGGTTGGAAATCACTTAAAACATGTAGAAATGCAAAAAAAAATTATCTCTTTTTCGGTGGTAATTTTTTTTTGGGGGGGGTTGGAAATCACTTAAAATATGTAGAAATGCAAAAAAAAAATTTCTGTTACAAATTTTTTTTTGGGGGGGGACCAAGTCCAAAATTAAATAGCATGATCCTTGGAGCATAACCCCCCCACCAAGTTTCGTCGAAATCCGTCGAAGAGTTTGTCCATAATACTGTTCACAAACAAACGAACAAACAAACAAACAGAAAGGGGTGAAAACAGTAACCTCCATTCATCTTCAAAGATGGTGGAGGTTAACAAACAAACAAACAGAAAGGGGTGAAAACAGTAAGGGGTGAATTGGGTGTTTTTTTGGAAATCTTCGAAATCTTCGAAAAAAAAATCATCCATCTTCGAAACTGGCGGAGGTTAAAAAAATAGAAATTTTGTTGAAAAAAAAGTTGCAAATTTTTTTTCCTCCAACAATGTTTTTTAGGGGGGGGTTGAAAATCACTTAAAACATGTAGAAATGCAAAAAAAAATATTTCTTTTTTTCGGGGGGGGGTAACAATTTTTGGGGGGGTTTGAAATCACTTAAAACATGTAAAAATGCAAAAACATTTTCTCAAACAATTTTGGGGGGGCTTGGAAATCACTTAAAATATGTAGAAATGCAAAAAAAAAAATTCTCGAACAATTATTTTTGAGCGGTGGTAACAATTTTTTTGTGGGGGGGGGGTTGGAAATCACTTAAAACATGTAAAAATACAAAAAAAATATTTTTTTCTCAAACAATTTTTTTTGAGGGGGGGATTGGAAATCACTTAAAATATGTAGAAATGCAAAAAAAAAAAAATTTTCTCCAACAATTTTTATGGGGGGAGGGTAACAATTGTTTTTGTGGGGTGGAAATCACTTAAAACATGTAGAAATGCAAAAAAAATATGTTTTTCTCTAACAATTTTTTGGGGGGGGTTAATTTTTTTGGGGGGCAGGGGTTGGAAATCACTTAAAACATGTAGAAATACCAAAAAAAAATTTCTCTAACAATTTTTTGGGGAGGGGCGGGGGACCAAGTCCAAAACAAAATGGCATGATCTGCGGACCATACCTAACCCAACCACAAAGTTTCGACGAAATCCGTCGTGGAGTTTTTCCATCATACTGTTCACAAATAAACAAACAAACAAACAGAAATGGGTGAAAACAGTAACCTCCATCCATCTTCGAAGATGGTGGAGGTTAACAAACAAACAGAAAGGGGTGAAAACAGTCACCTCCATCCATCTTGGAAGATGGCGGAGGTTAACAAACAAACAAACAGAAAGGGGTGAAAACAGTAATCTCCACCCATCTTCGTAAGATGGCGGTGAAAAATCGAAATTTTGTTGAAAAAAAATGTGCAAAATTTTTTTCTGACAACTTTTTTTGGGGGGGGGGGGTTGTAAATCACTTAAAACATGTAAAAATGCAAAAAAAAAATTTCTCAAACAATCTTTTTGCGCGGGGGTAACAATTTTTTTGGGGGGTCGGGTTGTAAATCACTGAAAACATGTAGAAATGCAAAAAAAAATTCTCTATTTTTTTTGGGTGGGGGAAATATTTGGGGGGGGGTTGGAAATCACTTAAAACATGTAGAAATACGAAAAAAAAATTTCTCTAACAATTTTTTGGGGGGAGGGACAAGACCAAAATTTAATGGCATGATGCTTGGACCATACCTAACCCCCCCCCCCACGCCACCAAGTTTCGTCGAAATCCTTCGAGGAGTTTTTACATAATACTGTTCACAAATAAACAAACAAACAAACAGAAAGGGGTGAAAACAGGAACCTCCATCCATCTTCGAAGATGGCGGAGGTTAAAAAACAGAAAGGGGTGAAAATAGTAACCTCCATCCATCTTTGAAGATGGCGGAGGTAAAAATCGAAATTTTGTTGAAAAAAAAATTGCAATTTTTTTTTTCAATAACAATTTTTTTTTGGTGGGGGGGGTTGGAAATCACTTAAAAAGCACTTGGAAAGCACTTAAAACATGTAGAAATGTAAAAAAAAAAGATTTTTTTTCTATTTTTCGGGGGGGGGGGGTATCAATTTTTTTGGGGGTTGGAAATCACTTAAACATGTAAAAATGCAAAAAAAATTTTCTCTAACTATTTTGGGGGTTTGGAAATCAGTTAAAACATTTAGAAATGCAAAAAAAAAAATTTCTCTATTTTTTTGGGGGGGGGGTAACAAATTTTTGGGGGGGTTGCAAATCACTTAAAATATGTAGAAATGCAAAAAAATAAATTCTCTAACAATTTTTTTGGGGGGGTTGGAAATCACTTAAACATGTAAAAATGCAAAAAAAAATTCTCAAACAATTTGGGGGGCTGTAAATCACTTAAAATATGTAGAAATGCAAAAAAAAAATTTCTCTAACAATTATTTTTGGGGGACGTAACAATTTTTTTTTTGGGGGGGAAGGAAATCACTTAAAACGTAAAAATGCAAAAAAAAAAAAAATTTTTTCTCAAACAATTATTTTTGGGGGGGGGTTGGAAATCACTTAAAATATGTAGAAATGCAAAAACAAAAAAAATTTCTCTGTTTTTTTTTGGGGGAGGGTAACAATTGTAATTGGGGGGTTGGAAATCACTTAAAACATGTAAAAATGCAAAAAAAAAAAAATTTTCTCAAACTATTTTTTTTGGGGGGGATTGGAAATCACTTAAAATACGTAGAAATGCAAAAACAAAAATTTCTCCAACAATTTTTATGGGGGGAGGGTAACAATTGTTTTGGGGGGTGGAAATCACTTAAAACATGTAGAAATGCAAAAAAAAATTTCTCTAACAATTTTTTTGGGGGGGGTTAATTTTTTGGGGGGGCAGGGGTTGCAAATCACTTAAAACATGTAGAAATACAAAAAAAAAATTCTCTAACAATTTTTTTGGGAGGGGCGGGGGACCAAGTCCAAAACAAAATGGCATGATCTGCGGACCATACCTAACCCCCCCACCAAGTTTCGTCGAAATCCGTCATGGAGTTTTTCCATCATACTGTTCACAAACAAACAAACAAACAAAGAAACAAACAAACAGAAAGGGGTGAAAACAGTAACCTCCATCCATCTTCGAAGATGGTGGTTAACAAACAAACAAGCAGAAAGGGGTGAAAAGAGTAACTCCATCCATCTTCGAAGATGGCGGAGGTGAAAAATCGAAATTTTGTTGAAAAAAAAGTTGCAAATTTTTTTTTTTCTCCAACAATTTTTTTTTGGGGGGGGTTGGAAATCACTTAAAATATGTAGAAATGCAAAAAAAAAAATTTCTGTTACAAATTTTTTTTTGGGGGGGGACCAAGTCTAAAATTAAATAGCATGATCCTTAGAGCATAACTAACCCCCCACCAAGTTTCGTCGAAATCCGTCGAAGAGTTTTTCCATAATACTGTTCACAAACAAACAAACAAACAAACAAACAGAAAGGGGTGAAAACAGTAACCTCCATTCATCTTCAAAGATGGTGGAGGTTAACAAACAAACAAACAGAAAGGGGTGAAAACAGTAAGGGGTGAATTGGGTGGTTTTTTGGAAATCTTCGAAATCTTCGAAAAAAAAAATCAACCATCTTCGAAAATGGCGGAGGTTAAAAAAATATAAATTTTGTTGAAAAAGAAGTTGCAAATTTTTTTTTTCTCCAACAATTTTTTTAAAGGGGGGTTGAAAATCACTTAAAACATGTAGAAATGCAAAAAAAAAATATTTCTTTTTTTCGGGGGGGGTAACAATTTTTTGGTGGGTTTGAAATCACTTAAAACATGTAAAAATGCAAACAAATTTCTCAAACAATTTGGGGGGGGCTTGGAAATCACTTAAAATATGTAGAAATGCAAAAAAAAATTCTCGAACAATTATTTTTGAGCGGTGGTAAAAAAAAAAAAATTGTGGGGGGGGGGTTGGAAATCACTTAAAACATGTAAAAATGCAAAAAAAATATTTTTTTCTCAAACAATTTTTTTTGCGGGGGGGATTGGAAATCACTTAAAATACGTAGAAATGCAAAAAAAAAATATTTTCTACAACAATTTTTATGGGGGGAGGGTAACAATTGTTTTTGGGGGTGGAAATCACTGAAAACATGTAGAAATGCAAAAAAAAAATTCTCTATTTTTTTGGGGGGGGGAAATATTTGGGGGGGGTTGGAAATCACTTAAAACATGTAGAAATACGAAAAAAAAATTTCTCTAACAATTTTTTGGGGGGAGGGACAAGACCAAAATTTAATGGCATGATGCTTGGACCATACCTAACCCCCCCCCACGCCACCAAGTTTCGTCGAAATCCTTCGAGGAGTTTTTCCATAATACTGTTCACAAACAAACAAACAAACAAACAGAAAGGGGTGAAAACAGGAACCTCCATCCATCTTCGAAGATGGCGGAGGTTAAAAAACAAACAAACAAACAGAAAGGGGTGAAAATAGTAACCTCCATCCATCTTCGAAGATGGCAGAGGTAAAAATCGAAATTTTGTTGAAAAAAAAGTTGCAATTTTTTTTTTCAATAACAATTTTTTTTTGGTGGGGGGGAGTTGGAAATCACTTAAAAAGCACTTGGAAATCACTTAAAACATGTAGAAATGTTAAAAAAAAGATTTTTTTTCTTTTTTTTTGGGGGGGGGGGTATCAATTTTTTTGGGGGGGTTGGAAATCACTTAAACATGTAAAAATGCAAAAAAAAAATTTCTCTAACTATTTTGGGGGGGTTGGAAATCAGTTAAAACATTTAGAAATGCAAAAAAAAAATTTCTCTATTTTTTTTGGGGGGGTAACAAATTTTTTGGGGGGTTGGAAATCACTTAAAACATGTAGAAATACAAAAAAAAAATTCTCTAACAATTTTTTTGGGAGGGGCGGGGGACCAAGTCCAAAACAAAATGGCATGATCTGCGGACCATACCTAACCCCCCCACCAAGTTTCGTCGAAATCCGTCATGGAGTTTTTCCATCATACTGTTCACAAACAAACAAACAAACAAACAGAAAGGGGTGAAAACAGTAACCTCCATCCATCTTCGAAGATGGTGGAGGTTAACAAACAAACAGAAAGGGGTGAAAACAGTCACCTCCATCCATCTTCGAAGATGGCGGAGGTTAACAAACAAACAAACAGAAAGGGGTGAAAACAGTAATCTCCACCCATCTTCGTAAGATGGCGGTGAAAAATCGAAATTTTGTTGAAAAAAAATGTGCAAAATTTTTTTTCTGACAACTTTTTTTTTTGGGGGGGGTGGGGTTGTAAATCACTTAAAACATGTAAAAATGCAAAAAAAAATTTCTCAAACAATCTTTTTGCGCGGGGGTAACAATTTTTTTTGGGGGGTGGGGTTGTAAATCACTGAAAACATGTAGAAATGCAAAAAAAAATTCTCTATTTTTTTGGGGGGGGGAAATATTTGGGGGGGGTTGGAAATCACTTAAAACATGTATAAATACGAAAAAAAAATTTCTCTAACAATTTTTTGGGTGGAGGGACAAGACCAAAATTTAATGGCATGATGCTTGGACCATACCTAACCCCCCCCCCCCCACGCCACCAAGTTTCGTCAAAATCCTTCGAGGAGTTTTTCCATAATACTGTTCACAAACAAACGAACAAACAAACAGAAAGG
Source organism: Eptatretus burgeri (assembly GCF_056783735.1). Lineage (NCBI taxonomy): Eukaryota > Metazoa > Chordata > Myxini > Myxiniformes > Myxinidae > Eptatretus > Eptatretus burgeri. The sequence continues at coordinate 153,820,021 of NC_140961.1, forward strand.
GGTGAAAACAGGAACCTCCATCCATCTTCGAAGATGGCGGAGGTTAACAAACAAACAAACAAACAGAAAGGGGTGAAAATAGTAACCTCCATCCATCTTCGAAGATGGCGGAGGTAAAAATCGAAATTTTGTTGAAAAAAAAGTTGCAAATTTATTTTTTCAATAACAATTTTTTTGGGTGGGGGGGTTGGAAATCACTTAAAATCACTTGGAAATCACTTAAAACATGTAGAAATGTAAAAAGAAAGATTTTTTATTTTTTTCGGGGGGGGGGGGTAGCAATTTTTTGGGGGATTGGAAATCACTTAAACATGTAAAAATGCAAAAAAAAAAAAATTCTCTAACTATTTTGGGGGGGTTGGAAATCAGTTAAAACATTTAGAAATGCAAAAAAAAAAATTATCTATTTTTGGGGGGGGGGTAACAAATTTTTGGGGGGGTTGCAAATCACTTAAAATATGTAGAAATGCAAAAAAAAATTCTCTAACAATTTTTTTGGGGGGGTTGGAAATCACTTAAACATGTAAAAATGCAAAAAAAAAAAATTCTCAAACAATTTTGGGGGGGTTGGAAATCACTTAAAATATGTAGAAATGCAAAAAAAATTCTCGAACAATTATTTTTGAGCGGTGGTAACAATTTTTTTGTGGGGGGGTTGGAAATCACTTAAAACATGTAAAAATGCAAAAAAAATATTTTTTTCTCAAACAATTTTTTTGGGGGGGGATTGGAAATCACTTAAAATACGTAGAAATGCAAAAAAAAAAAAATTTTCTCCAACAATTTTTATGGGGGGAGGGTAACAATTGTTTTTTGGGGGTGGAAATCACTTAAAACATGTAGAAATGCAAAAAAAAATTTCTCCAACAATTTTTTTTGGGGGGGTTAATTTTTTTGGGGGGCAGGGGTTGGAAATCACTTAAAACATGTAGAAATACAAAAAAATTCTCTAACTATTTTGGGGGGGTTGGAAATCAGTTAAAACATTTAGAAATGCAAAAAAAAAATTTCGCTATTTTTTGGGGGGGGGGGTAACAAATTTTTGGGGGGGTTGCAAATCACTTAAAATATGTAGAAATGAAAAAAAAAAAAATTCTCTAACAATTTTTTTGGGGAAGTTGGAAATCACTTAAACATGTAAAAATGCAAAAAAAAAATTCTCAAACAATTTTGGGGGGGGGGGGGTGGGAAATCACTTAAAATATGTAGAAATGCAAAAAAAAAAATTCTCTAACAATTTTTTTTTTTGGGGTATTAACAATTTTTTTGGGGGGGGCGTTGGAAATCACTTGAAACATGTAAAAATGCAAAAAAAAAATTTCTCAAACAATTTGGGGGGGCTGGAAATCACTTAAAATATGTAGAAATGCAAAAAAAAATTTTTTTTTCTGGAACAAATTCTTTTTGGGGGTGGGGGAATAAGGACAAAATATAATAGCATGATCCTTCGACCATACCTAACCCCCCCCACCAAGTTTCGTCGAAATCCGTCCTGGAGTTTTTCCGTAATACTGTTCACAAACAAACAAACAAACAAAGAAACAAACAAACAGAAAGGGGTGAAAACAGTAACCTCCATCCATCTTCGAAGATGGTGGTTAACAAACAAACAAGCAGAAAGGGGTGAAAAGAGTAACTCCATCCATCTTCGAAGATGGCGGAGGTGAAAAATCGAAATTTTGTTGAAAAAAAAGTTGCAAATTTTTTTTTTTCTCCAACAATTTTTTTTGGGGGGGGGTTGGAAATCACTTAAAACATGTAGAAATGAAAAAAAAATTATCTCTTTTTCGGTGGTATTTTTTTTTTTGGGGGGGGTTGGAAATCACTTAAAATATGTAGAAATGCAAAAAAAAAAAATTTCTGTTACAATTTTTTTTTGGGGGGGGGACCAAGTCCAAAATTAAATAGCATGATCCTTGGAGCATAACTCACCCCCCCACCAAGTTTCGTCGAAATCCGTCGAAGAGTTTTTCCATAATACTGTTCACAAACAAACGAACAAACAAACAAACAGAATGGGGTGAAAACAGTAAGGGGTGAATTGGGTGGTTTTTTGGAAATCTTCGAAATCTTCGAAAAAAAAATCATCCATCTTAGAAAATGGCAGAGGTTAAAAAATAGAAATTTTGTTGAAAAAAAAGTTGCAAATTTTTTTTTCTCCAACAATGTTTTTTAGGGGGGGGTTGAAAATCACTTAAAACATGTAGAAATGCAAAAAAAAATTATTTCTTTTTTTCGGGGGGTAACAATTTTTTGGGGGGGTTTGGGATCACTTAAAACATGTAAAAATGCAAAAAAATTTCTCAAACAATTTTGGGGGGGGAGTGGGAATCACTTAAAATATGTAGAAATGCAAAAAAAAAAATTCTCGAACAATTATTTTTGAGCGGTGGTAACAATTTTTTTGTGGGGGGAGGGTTGGAAATCACTTAAAACATGTAAAAATGCAAAAAAAATATTTTTTTCTCAAACAATTTTTTTTGGGGGGGGATTGGAAATCACTTAAAATACGTAGAAATGCAAAAAAAAAAAAAAATTTTCTCCAACAATTTTTTATGGGGGGAGGGTAACAATTGTTTTTGGGGGTGGAAATCACTTAAAACATGTAGAAATGCAAAAAAAAATTTCTCCAACAATTTTTTTTGGGGGGGTTAATTTTTTTGGGGGGCAGCTCTTGGAAATCACTTAAAACATGTAGAAATACAAAAAAATTCTCTAACTATTTTGGGGGGTTGGAAATCAGTTAAAACATTTAGAAATGCAAAAAAAAATTTCGCTATTTTTTGGGGGGGGGGGGTAACAAATTTTTGGGGGTTGCAAATCACTTAAAATATGTAGAAATGAAAAAAAAATTCTCTAACAATTTTTTTGGGGAAGTTGGAAATCACTTAAACATGTAAAAATGCAAAAAAAAAATTCTCAAACAATTTTGGGGGGGGGGTTGGAAATCACTTTAAATATGTAGAAATGCAAAAAAAAAATTCTCGAACAATTTTTTTTTTTAGGGGTATTAACAATTTTTTTTTGGGGGGGGGCGTAGGAAATCACTTGAAACATGTAAAGATGCAAAAAAAAAAATTCTCAAACAACTTGGGGGGGGGCTGGAAATCACTTAAAATATGTAAAAATGCAAAAAAAACAAAATTTTTCTGGAACAAATTATTTTTGTGGGTGGGGGAATAAGGACAAAATATAATAGCATGATCCTTGGACCATACCTAACCCCCCCCCCACCAAGTTTCGTCAAAATCCGTCCTGGAGTTTTTCCGTAATACTGTTCACAAACAAACAAACAAACAAAGAAACAAACAAACAGAAAGGGGTGAAAACAGTAACCTCCATCCATCTTCGAAGATAGTGGTTAACAAACAAAAAAGCAGAAAGGGGTGAAAAGAGTAACTCCATCCATCTTCGAAGATGGCGGAGGTGAAAAATTGAAATTTTGTTGAAAAAAAAGTTGCAAATTTTTTTTTTTCTCCAACAATTTTTTTTTGGGGGGGGTTGGAAATCACTTAAAACATGTAGAAATGCAAAAAAAAATTATCTCTTTTTCGGTGGTATTTTTGGGGGGGGGTTGGAAATCACTTAAAATATGTAGAAATGCAAAAAAAAAAAAATTTCTGTTACAAATTTTTTTTTTGGGGGGGGACCAAGTCCAAAATTAAATAGCATGATCCTTAGAGCATAACTAACCCCCCCACCAAGTTTCGTCGAAATCCGTCGAAGAGTTTTTCCATAATACTGTTCACAAACAAACAAACAAACAAACAAACAGAAAGGGGTGAAAACAGTAACCTCCATTCATCTTCAAAGATGGTGGAGGTTAACAAACAAACAAACAGAAAGGGGTGAAAACAGTAAGGGGTGAATTGGGTGGTTTTTTGGAAATCTTCGAAATCTTCGAAAAAAAAAAATCATTCATCTTCGAAAATGGCGGAGGTTAAAAAAATATAAATTTTGTTGAAAAAAAATTCGCAAATTTTTTTTTTCTCCAACAATTTTTTTTAGGGGGGGTTTGAAATCACTTAAAACATGTAAAAATGCAAAAATAATTCTCAAACAATTTGGGGGGGGGTTGGAAATCACTTAAAATATGTAGAAATGCAAAAAAAAACTCGAACAATTATTTTTGAGCGGTGTTAACAATTTTTTTTGTGGGGGGGGTGGTTGGAAATCACTTACATGTAAAAATGCAAAAAAAATATTTTTTTCTCAAACAATTTTTTTTGGGGGGGGATTGGAAATCACTTAAAATATGTAGAAATGCAAAAAAAAAAATTTTTTCTCCAACAATTTTTATAGGTGGAGGGTAACAATTGTTTTTGGGGGGTGGAAATTGCTTAAACCATGTAGAAATGCAAAAAAAAATTCTCTAACAATTTTTTTGGGGGGGTTAATTTTTGGGGGGGGCAGGGGTTGGAAATCACTTAAAACATGTAGAAATACAAAAAAAAAAAATTCTCTAACAATTTTTTTGGGAGGGGCGGGGGACCAAGTCCAAAACAAAATGGCATGATCTGCGGACCATACCTAACCCCCCCCCACCAAGTTTCGACGAAATCTGTCGTGGAGTTTTTCCATCATACTGTTCACAAATAAACAAACAGATAGGGGTGAAAAGAGTAACCTACATCCATCTTCGAAGATGGTGGAGGTTAACAAACAAACAGAAAGGGGTGAAAAACAGTCACCTCCATCCATCTGAGAAGAAAGCGGAGGTTAACAAACAAACAAACAGAAAGGGGTGAAAACAGTAATCTCCACCCATCTTCGAAGATGGCGGTTAAAAATCGAAATTTTGTTTAAAAAAAAATGTGCAAAATGTTTTTTCTGACAACTTTTTTTTTGGGGGGGGGGGGGTTGTAAATCACTTAAAACATGTAAAAATGCAAAAAAAATAAATTTCTAAAACAATCTTTTTGCGCGGGGGTAACAATTTTTTTGGGGGGTGGGGTTGTAAATCACTGAAAACATGTAGAAATGCAAAAAAAATTTTCTCTAACAATTTTTTGGGGGGAGGGACAAGACCAAAATTTAATGGCATGATGCTTGGACCATACCTAACCCCCACACGCCACCAAGTTTCATTGAAATCCTTTGAGGAGTTTTTCCATAATACTGTTCACAAACAAACAAACAAACAAACAGAAAGGGGTGAAAACAGGAACCTCCATCCATCTTCGAAGATGGCGGAGGTTAAAAAACAAACAAACAAACAGAAAGGGGTGAAAATAGTAACCTCCATCCATCTTCGAAGATGGCGGAGGTAAAAATCGAAATTTTGTTGAAAATAAAAGTTGCAATTTTTTTTTTCAATAACAAATTTTTTTTGGTTGGGGGGGGGGTTGGAAATCACTTAAAAAGCACTTGGAAATCACTTAAAACATGTAGAAATGTAAAAAAAAAAAAAAAAATTTCTTTTTTCGGGGGGGTAGCAATTATTTGGGGGGTTGGAAATCACTTAAACATGTAAAAATGCAAAAAAAAAAAATTCTCTAACTATTTTGGGGGGTTGGAAATCAGTTAAAACATTTAGAAATGCAAAAAAAATTCTCTATTTTTGGGGGGGGGTAACAAATTTTTTTGGGGGGTTGCAAATCACTTAAAATATGTAGAAATGCAAAAAAATAAATTCTCTAACAATTTTTTTGGGGGGGTTGGAAATCACTTAAACATGTAAAAATGCAAAAAAAAAATTCTCAAACAATTTTGGGGGGGGTTTGAAATCACTTAAAATATGTAGAAATGCAAAAAAAAAAAATTCTCTAACAATTTTTTTTTTAGGGGTATTAACAATTTTTTTTGGGGGGGGGAGTGGGGTAAGAATACTGATTCTGGCTCACTTTTCCCCATGTAAATGAATGGGGGATTTTCAGCGATTCCCTTTTTTTTTCCCTAAAAATAAACCCCCTTTTTTCCCAAGGTATATTTATTTGTCTCCCCTTTTAACTTGGAGGTTGAACCTCATTGAATTGAACACCTGGGGGTTGAACAGCTCACTCATTGAACCTATAAAGATTTGTTCATTCTCAAATTCTTTCAATAGATTAATTTTCTTTGCACAATAATCCCCATCTAAAATATTGACAAACAAAACATTTGAATCTTTATATTTTTGAAGATACCCCTTTTGTGCCATTACAAAATGATAAACTTCTCTTAATGCTCTCATCTGGCCACCTCCTGAGCCACATATCATTTTGAGATTATAGTAAATTGTTTTTTCATTGTTCAATTGATAACCATCAAAGTTTTCAGTCCATTCAAGGATATTCATTTTTTTCTTTACATCCTCTAACTTACTAGTTTTTAAATTGATTCGCTTATTTGTTTTATTTACCTTTGTTTTAGTTATTTTTTCAATAAGACTTATTTGATATTTTTCACATTCATTATGTTTTCCATTTATATACCAAGACTGAGATTTTCTCCACTCTTTAGTTTGATTAATACTTGGTTTAACCATTTATATATTGTGAAAAAACGTGGCGGTAGCCCTTAAAAAACCCTAACCCATCTTCCCATCGTTAAAACCCAATCTATTCTATTTACTCTATCATACAATATCCATATGGAACACAATCTATTCCATTATCTAAAATAAATCTCTTATCATCAAAGGCTCCTAATGCCTTTTTATTTACTTCTTCACTACATATGTTATGTTTATAACTTCTTATTGTATTCATTTTCTTATATTCTTCTTTCTTATTCATCAAACAATTATAATAATTTCTAAAAGTTATTGATTTCTTTATTACATATTTCTTTATTCCCTTTAACCTCTTATCAATCTGTTCACCATACTTATAAGCATATGCCTTTGCTCTCAATCCAATAAACTCACTCATTACTTTTCCACCCAACTCATCCTTAAACTTACCAATAACCTTTTCATTCTTTTTGGAAAATAACTCACTCTTCTTGCTGAAATTACTTGTATCATATACTCCAATATTTTTCTTCATATCTTCAAAAACATCATCAGTTTTTATATCTAGGATAAAACTATCAGTGTCCATATACAACAATGAAACATTTTCACCATACTCTTTCTTTAAGTCATTATACAAATAATCATACATCAATATCTTTGATAAATCAAGAACTGCTGTTCCAATATAAATTGGTTTATCCATTACAATACTTTCCTTTTTCATATGAATTGCAGAAAAGTTCTCTGAAAAAACCTCTTCTCTCACAAAACTTGGTTTATTTATCTATCTCGAAGCTTCTTTCCAAGATGTTGCGAATCTAATGTTTTGCCTGTTTCTAACATTTTCCATAGTCTTTCCAAATACAGCATTATTCATTAATTTATAAAAGTCCCCTTCAAATTTTACTTTTGTATTTGCTCTCATATCTGTATTGAATTGAATATACTTTTTCACCCAAGGACTTTGTTTAAATTTTAAAACTCTATGAATTTTAGCTACTCTCAATCCTTCTCTCAAAAACTGTTTTAAGCTTCTCTGATGTAAAACATATCCCTCTTTATCATAGAATGTTGTTAATAACTTTTCTGTTGATTTGCCTTTAATATTAAAACTTTTATGATAATCGCTGAACCATTCTTTCTTTGGGGTTTCTTTCTCACATGCAAAAGGAAGGTCTTTATGCTTATTATGAAGAACACTCGGGTACCTCAAATCAACTTCAAAATAATAACCTTCTTCTTCGTCATTCAATTCCTCTTGAGAAGAAATAACAATATTCATCAAAGCCTTTTCATAATCCTTTTCTTCCACCCACTCTAATTTACCATAAGGCAGAGATTGAGACATTGCCCATCCATACAAATTATTAGCATCAAAATACATCAAATAATTACTATCTTTTTCACTATCATAATTTGGGAGATATTTAGTATTTGCTTTCGCATATCTTTTTGAACATACTTGTGATCTTCCACCTCTCTTGGACTTCTCAATCATCAAAAGCATATCAACATCACTGATTAAATCTATATCTTGTTTTGTCATTTTCAACATTGCACTCCAAGCTAAACCAGGAGCTGTGAAATAGTGGGCAGGGTCTAATCCATAACAATTTTTATTATGACAGAGTGTTCTAAAAGCCTCAAACACATCAGCTAACAATAAAACATCTGTTTTTAGATATAAATCATGATATTCTCCAAGGTTCTTTATCTTAAATATTTTCCATATTTCTTGTGCGTGTTTATATTCCTTATCACTTATCTCTTCTTCATAAAGGTTATTATAGAAACTTTCTTTTGAAGGAAGTTGTGTTTCTTTAAATCTCATAAATGAATCCATATAATCATAAGGATAAATTCCCTTACTTGTAAGAATTTTCTCTTTACTTTGAATTTCATTCCTTGTTTGAATTTCCTCTCTCGTAAGAATTCCTTCTTTAATCAGAATTTCATCTTTAATCTGAATTTCCTCTTTAGTTCGAATTTTCTTTATAATTAGAATTTCATCTTCAGTTAGAATTTCTTCATTAATTAGAGTTTCCTCTTTACTTTGAATTCTCTCTTTAATCTGAATTTCCTCTTTAGTGAGAATTTCCTCTTTTGGAAAGAATGAATTAAGATTTGGAAAAGAGTCCGTGGAGCTTAGATTTGATGCGAGGTAGGCTAGTGGTGTTCCCATAAACTTGCAAGAATCTAGAAACCTAATACGAGTTAAAGGTTTTGTGAATATCATTTTTGAAAATGAAATATACTTTTGACTTGTGTTTGTTATGGCAGAAATATTCCCTGGTGTTTTTGAAAGTTCATTTATAAATAGATGTGTATCATAGTTGGCGCTGTTGTGAAGAAAGACTGGAATAAAAGAAGGTAATTTATAATTAAGATTACAACAGGAATGAGCGGGACCTCTGTATTTACCAGTAAGATGACAATGGTCTCTAACTTTAGACTCCTTAATTTCCCCCTCACAAATATGACAGATATTGTTCATTCTAAATTCTAATTTTTCTTCTTTGGTTAATTTCATCGGTTCATTTGTTTCTTTCATTAATTTAGTGAGTCTTATACAATCCTTTTCTAATCGTTTTACAAACTCTTGTGAAGCATTTTTTCCACGATAATGTTCAAGTTTGTTATACTTTTCTCCAACAGATGATTTGATATAATAACAGAAACCACAAGGAATATGTTTTTGATATTTATTTGTATATGGTTCTTTTGGATTAGGAGAAGCAGTATTTATCTTTTTAAGGATACATTCAAAATCAGCGTATATCACAAATGGGTGCATGATAGATTTATTATAATCTTCAAAATAAATCTTTTCACCAGGTTTAGGCATTTTAATTACAGCTGATTTATGATTACTACAATATTTTGAATGTTGTTCTAATCGTTCTTTTGTATGAAATGAATTAAGACATCGCTTACAAGGATATATTTTGTTTGCTGTTCTGAATACCTGAGAAGAGATTAATCTTGATAAATTATTGATGTATGTGTAATGTGAATTCTTTCCAACACTAAAATATAAAAGGTCAATGTGTGTTTCTTCATTTTTATAGTTGTTTGAAATTTTTAATATTTGAACTTTGTTTGTATCCGTTAATCCATATACATTAATAGAAAGATTATTCTTTTTCTCAAATTTAGGAATATCTGTTAGTGGCATTGGGAATTTAAAATCTTTAATGTCCAAGGTATTCTCATATTTCATATATTGTTTTACTCTTTCTGAATTACATTTTGGTGGATGAAAGTGAGCAAGAACAGACCAGAGAAAACATTTATTATCATTGTTCTTAATATTAACAACTGCCTTCTTTCGTTTTATTTCTTTTGGTAATTCAATATAAGAAGAAGCTTTAAGAGGGTTTGATTTTAGAATGTGTATATCTAAAAAGATGATTTTTTTAATATTGAATCCACTTCCTACCACTGTATTATCAACATCCTCCTCTTGTCTTGATAGTTCTTCATAAACCCCACTATTCAAAAAATCTTGAAATGATGTTATAAAATGAAGACCTGTTCTCATATAAGGAGTATGTTCTTCATCTTGTCTTTTCATATTCATTTTCACTCCCATATAAAACTTTAAACTTTTAATGTCTTTTTAATAAATTTTTCAACATCGGGTTTCACTATTTCAATTGATTCAGCTATTGATGATGGACCAGGTTCTCCAAATTGAAAAATCCTTATTTTTATATGCCCTTTAAATGCCCCATCAGTGTTTTTAATATAATAGTCTCCCTTTACTTTAAACTCATTTTTCTTGTGTTTTTGTGATTGAAGATGTTTATTATAACTACTCTTCAAAACATCCTTTGAACAGATATCACAATGTTTTCTTTCCAACTCAAGAGGAGATATTTGATGAAATAGATTAAATGTGTGTTTGTTGGTTTGGAGGTGTTTTCTATAATGTTTATATTCGTGATTACAAACATCGCAGTACGTTGTATTCACCATATTTATAGAATAAAACTTTGCTTAAACTAAAATTTTCTTGATGAAAATTTCGTTTAATTTATAGGTGAATCTGTGCTTAAAAACATTTTATCCTCCAACTTTTTCACTTAATAAATACAATGTTTCAAGACACAAAAGACAAGTTTCAATCAATCTCTTCATCTGTTAAAGATACTGAGAAATATGTCAAGGATGTAAAATTGAACAAAGATAAATATAACAACTATTGGATAAAAACTATTATGGTAAATAATATGAGTTCTTCAATTTCCTTCAGTGGAAGGGCTTTTAGTATACCTGGTAGAACATCAATTAAAGTATCTCTAACAAAAGTTTCTCCTCTCCTTCTAGTAATATATTCAAAACTAGAAAAAGCAATGAAACAAGAAAAAGTATCAAAGAACAAAAACCTTATGGATGAAGCTTTAGAAAGAAAAGATAAGACCATCTGTAATATGCAAGGAGAAATTTGTATTTTTTTCAACAACCCTAAAGATGTAAATCCTGATGAAATAAAGGATGTTAATATATCAGGTGAAATGACATTTCGTTCAATAGTAGTTAACGATAATTTTAAAATTACCTTTAATATAAAAAATGTTATCGTTGAATCTGATAATGAAAAAAAGTATATCGATATCGATGGTAATATACAACTGAAAGTATAGATGAATTTCAGTTTAAGTAAAGTTTTACTTTATAAATATGCTAGACTTTCCTGATACTCCATATGACAAATTTGAGAATTGTCCTGCCATTGAAAGACGGGGATTAAACACAGAGTCAAAAGCCTATAAACAATGTATATTCTGTGATTATCTTCTAATTAATGATAATAAAAAATATAAAAAGGAAAATAATTCTTTTAGATTTACACCAAAAATGAATTACTTTACAAGATTGATTAGAGAAATGAATGTAAAGTATGAGGGTGATAACACACCTTTTCTTACAAGGGAAGAAACTGAACGTATAAGAGAAATGTTCAAAGGATTGTTGTTGTATATTATTCATGGATGTAATTTTCAGGGAAATATCAACACAAGATATTGTATAAATAAAATAATGGATTATCTTGAAATTAAACCTGAACTTAGGATAAAATATAGAGTTTCTAAAAAAGCCAATAATAAATTAAATAACCTGTTTTTCAAATATATAAATGAATGATTTTTTACCTATTTGGGAAAATAAGATAAAATTTAACAACCATAAAAATCTCCCAAATTCATTAAGATGTCTCATAGTTGGTTCAAGTGGATGTGGAAAAACCTGCTTACTTTTAAAAATGCTCCTCACTCCCAACTTTTTAGATTATGATAATTTAATAATTTTCACAAAGTCGAGTTTTCAACCAGAGTATCAACTACTCTCACAAGGTTTTAATGCTGGTCTTCAAAAAGAAGATATAATCGGTTTATTTAAACGTCAAAAAAACCTAAATGATTATAACATTGAAGATATAATTCAACTATTTTGTGATACACAGAGATGTAAAAAGAAATCAAATCCTATAACTTGTATTCTTAGTGATAATACGGATGATATACCGTCTCCCCAAGATTTGGATAAATCAAAAAAGAACCTCGTTATCTTTGATGATTGTGTTAATGAGAGAAACCAAACGGTAATGGACAGCTACTACACAAGAGGGAGACATTCTTCTTGTAATTGTATTTATCTTAGTCAATCGTACTTTCAACTTCCTCGTCGTTCCATCAGAAACAATGCTAATACTTTTATTTTATTCAAGTTAAATTCAATAGATATCAATAATTTTTGGAGAGATAATTGTTCTACATTATGTCGTAAAAAGAAATTTGAGGATTACATGAAGCACACGACTGAAAAATATAAATATATTGTTGTGAAACAAGATGAGATATTAAGGGATTTTTTTTTTGTTTTATAAACAATTACATATATAAATGACAACTATTATTATAAATCTTGTGGGTAAATCTGCTTCTGGAAAAAACTTTCAGAAATCAAGGTTCTTGTGTAGTACAAATGAGAATATTGTAAATTTACTTAAAAAACACCCCGTGATACGCATTGTATCAACAACAACTAGAGCAATAAGACCTGGAGAAGTAAAAGGTGAAGATTATCACTATATTTCAGTGGAGGAACATATGCGATTGAGGAATGAAGGACAAATATTTGAGGAGGTTTCTCTTGGTACAACAAAATATTCACATTGTAAGAGTGAGTTAAGGAAACTAAAATCTGGTGGTGTTGGGATATTAGAAACTAATCCAGAAGGAACGAGACAAATTATTAAATATCTGAGCGGAGTGAAGATTTTATCATTCGGTTTTGATGTTGATGAAGAAACTCAACGCAAACGTATGAAAAGCAGAGAAGCAAGTATTAGTGAAGAAGAAATTACAACTCGCATTGATGTTAATAAAGAATTTGATGAAATATTTAAAGAAAAGGATTTATTTGAACACATCTACTTGAATGATGAAGAAAAGGAAAATTTCCCTGTTAATCTTTACAATTCATTAAATGATATTTTACAATAAATAAATGGATACAAAAGAAAGAGCAAGAAGATTTAAGGAACATCAAGAGTTGGTTTCAAAAGTTGTAAAACAACAGGAAGACATAAAGAAGAAACGCAGACAGAAACTAACGGGCGAAGAAGCATTTGAAAGAAAACAAGAGAAATTTTTTAAACCACTTTTAAAAACTTCCCAAGAAAAAATGAAAGATGTTTCCACAGTTCCCACAGTAGAATATACTCCCAGAAAGCTTCAAATGTTAAAAGATTTCAGTCAAATGACGGAGGAAGAATTAGAGCATTTAGGAGAATTAGAATATGATGATGAAGGTTTATTTCAACAACTGGAAGAGATTAATCAACCCCCTGATTATATTGTGAATGCTGTTCAAAACAATGAATATTCAGCGGATTCAAAAACCAAAGCAGGACTCATTCCAACAGAACAATAAGCAATATTTCATCTTGTTCAAGAAAAGGTATTGATATTTAATGATGAATTAAGGTTCTTAAGTTCTGCTCAACCCCCTGTTTAACTAACTCCGAGATTAATGTTTCTTCTCACAAAAGATGGAAGACAAGGTTCAACTGTGAGGGATGAATCAAAGTATATTGATAAACCATTGGATATGGAAAATAATGATGATAGAGTATATATTGATTTGCTGAACACTCCAAATTATAAGGTTATTCTTTCTGGTAAAAGTAGGAAGAATGAGAAGGAGAAACACATTATTCAGGCTTTAAGTATCCTTGGTTCAGGTATTAGTTTTCTTCCAAATGACCCATCGCAATTAGTTAATAGACTGTTATTGTTGTTAGGCAGTAAGAAGGCTGGAAATAGCAATTGTTTTAATGAAGCATCAGCCATTTTAGACCAGTTGATGAACATGAAAATAATTAATAAATCTCAATATAAAGACATTTTATCTCATATTAAATAAGATGAGAAGCACAATCCTGAGTTTTAATTTCACAACAAGCGACCACACATCTTCATTCCCATACCCACTACAACTTGACACAACAAAAGAATATGAGGCATCTTTATTGTCCATGGAAACTTATAATACCTTATTTAATATAACCGAGAAAAATGACAAGTTTAGTTATAATCCAGGAAGTGGATACAAAACGATAACAGTCTCACCGGAGCATACGAGATTTCTCAAATATCTTCCGAAATTGCTCGTCTTATGAAAGAACAGGGTGATGAACCAAAAAATATTGTTATAAACATTCAAAAACATACTTCAAAATCAACGATTAAAGTTAAAAATAACTACAAGGTTGATTTCACAATTGATAATTCATTTAGAGAGTTATTGGGTTTCTCCTCAAAAAAGATTGAAACTAATGGGACGTTTTACAGTGATAATGTCATTCAAATATCCTCAGGAATAAATTCGGTGTTAATTCACTGTGATTTGATTGATGGTGCTTATAATGATGGAAAAAAAAACAAATACAATATTTTCATTCAGCGCATACTCAACCCCAATTGGTTATAAATTCAATATGGAACCTAAAAATTTGGTTTATCTACCTGTGTCAGGAAAAACCATACACAGAGTAAATTTTAGGATAACCGACCAAGATAATCGTGTGATTTCTTTTAATGGAGAAGTTATATCCATCAGAATTCACCTACGTGAAGTTTTCCAATAAATAAATACGATGGTTATTGTGAGGAAACACGAGTTGGGAAAATATAAAAAAATTACAGGGGATGGGATGTTCCTTTCCCCGTACTACAAGGGTGAAGGTATGTATCTTGGTAGAGGATACTATAAACCTAAGAGACAAAGGGGTGTCGGACATCAATTTAGAGGAGATGGGATAATTGATACTCTCATGGGTATTGGTTCAACTATTCTTAAACATAAAGACCTAATTGGTTCAACTGCTTCTGCTGTGGGAAATGTAGCAGGTGCTGTAAAGAGTATTAAAGATGCTCAGAAGGAATCTCATAAATTACAAGCAATAAAAGAAATTAAGAAAGGTAAAACTCAGTTGTCCCCCCAAGAACGACAGAAAATAATTCAAATACTTGGATCAGGGTTTCAAAAGTTTTAACATCTTTTTTCCTAAATAAATACAAGAATGGAAGCAATTGATAGTATCTATGATTTGGATGATACTATTATTATCTCAAACTCCACTAAAAAAGAAGATTACTTCAAGGTAAATGCAATAACTGGAACAGACTGGAATACAAATGGTACAAAAAGTTTTGAAATAAATAATCAACAAACCTATTTGAATCTCTCCGAAAGTTTCTTGTTGTGTAAATTTAAATTCACTAAGGCTGGGAATAACACAAACGCTACACTTGTAAATGATTTCTTCTGGAAAATGTTTGATAGTGTGCGATTGTATATTGGAACACAAGAAGTTGAAGCGGTTGATTATGTCTCTGCTGTATCTGAAATGATGAAATTTACACTCTATACATTCAGTGATAGAATGGGAAAGGGGTCTGTCGAAGGTTTTATTCCTGATATGTCAACGGGAACAAACACAGACCCTGGATATATTCAAAGCAAAGGAATGTATAATGATGATACAAAAGCAGAAAATAGTTTTACTGTGGCAGTTCCTCTTAAAGGTATATTTGGATTTTGTGATTATGATAAAGTTCTGTATGGTCTTAAAATTAGATTTCAACTACAAAGGAATGATAATGAAAATAGATTGCTTTTTGGTGTTGGTAGTGCTTTTGGTGAACAGAATAAATTTGTAATTGAGGAGATGAGTTGGTATATCAGTGAATATACTCCTAATCTTAAAACAGAAGAGATGTTGAATCGAAGACTTAACTCAAAGAAACCACTCAGTGTATCATACCTCAAAAGAAGATGTCAACACGTTAAACTCAATCAAACTACTTACACGTGGAATTTGGGTGTTCTGGAAGGAAAGCCACGATATCTGTGGATGATTTTTAAAAAGCCAGATGGTGATACTGCGACTGATAAGAATAATGCATTGAGTGATAATGCTAAGGTGAAACAACTTCGCGTTTCTCTAGATGGAACATTTTATCCACGAGATAGATTGGAAATTAATTGGGAAAAAAATGATTTTGCTGAAGCATACAAGTCTTACCAAAAGGTGTGTGAAAGTAATGGAAATAAAGAACCTTTTTGGATATGACAGCATTTAAAAGTATAGATTTAAAAGATTGTATACAATCTATGCGTTTGACCTGAGCGCTCAAAAGGAAACTATAAAGTCTAATCGAGTGGATACTTCCCTATACATTGAAAGAGGAGAGAGTGAAGAAGTTGATACATATTGTTTGCTTTTGGAAGAAACAGAATTGCAGATTAATACAGATAATGGTGTGATGATTAGTCTCACATAATTTTTTGTTAAATAAATGAGTGGCAAAGTACCAACTGGGGTATATGTTAATCAAATCAATCTTCATAAACTATCATCTTGTGTTCAAAATCAAAAGCCTTGTACGATTAACGTTAATACAATTCAGAGAAAAGGAGCAGTAAGAATTGATGTTTTGCTCACAAGAGAACAGGTTAAAATCTTGAATGACACTGGCTCACTTAAAATTAAAATGACAAAACCAATGTTGAAAAAATATTCAATAAGAGAGACGAGTGGAGGATTTCTCCCATTTCTAATTCCTTTATTTGCTGGTTTAAGTGCGGTTGGAGCATTGACGGGTGGTATTTCAACAGCGGTGAAAACTGCCAACGAAAGGAAGGCTCAACTCCAGGCTCAAAAAGAATTGGAAAGACATAACAAAGAGTTGGAGAAACAAATTAGTGGAAGTGGTGTAATTGTAGATTTTGCTGAAAAACTTGAAGGTCTGCCTGATAAAGCGAGATTGTTAGTTGGAGATATGCTTTCTTCTATAGCACAAGCAGGTGTAAAATTAACGAAAAGAGGTAATGGATTATATCTTTCTAATAAATAAATGAGCATTGATGAGTGGTTGGAAAAATTTGGAAAGAATACAACATCAAATTTACAACTTGTCAAATATTGTAAGAAATTAAAAATTCATAATGTGGTTATTTGTATGAGAGATGAATTAACAAATGTGCCGAAACATACAAAGAATATTATTATGAACTTAGAAGATAATAATGGGAACGGTTCTCATTGGGTTTGTATTTTTAATAGTCAAGACAAATATTATTTTGATAGTTTTGGTCTTCCACCACCTGTTGAAGTCATAAAATTCTTACAGAATGATGTTTATCAAACATTTCAAGTCCAAGAATTAAATTCCAAGTGTTGTGGTCAATTATGTCTATATGTGTTATTTCAACTCAACAAAAATAAAAAATTTTATGATATTATTTTTAATCTAATATAAATGACTTATGTTGGTAAAGATGGTTCTATCTTTGGTGTATCTCAAGAACTGGATATTGATTTATCAAATTATTATACAAAGGCACAGGCTGAATGACATAAATATAATATAAACAAAAATATTAACATGAAAAATGCTTATAAATTAAAAAATTATCCAAGCCCGACTGACGCGAATGACTTGATGAGATTAAGCGATTTATCACAATATATATACTTAAATAAAACGGCTGTGTATTCCAAAGATACAGAAGTGTTGATATTATCTCCAGGTCATACAGAATTCACAGTTCGAATTAAAATAAATTTTTATAAAGAAGGGCGTATCGTTTGTATGAGAATAGAACAATGGGGGTATGATATGAATGATTTAGGGTATAATTGGTCATTTAAAATTAACCTCAAAGACCTGGAACAATTAAATCAGTCTCGTAAGGAAGAATATTATGCACTTGGTATCGAGAATGAGTTTTGTGGAGCCACGATTAGTAAACAACAAATAAAAGAATTTAATAAGGGTAAATATAATAATGGTTTTGCCCTTGTTTATCTCATGAAAACAGAAAAAACAGGATTATATATAATAAGTAAGGAAATACAAAATGATTTAACTATGGGAAGATGGGGAGGTGTTTCGTGCCATAATATTATTCTAACATATATTTCTAATACATAAATGACAGCAAGAAGGCTTCAAGAAAATTATCATTTCTGTGTCCAAGCATACCTTCAAGAAAAGGGTATTCGGTATTTTAATAAATATGTTCTACAACATAAGAATGAGGTATTTTCAATAAAAGATTGGCATTATGCTGATGTTGATAAACCGACAACTTTAGATTTAATTAGAATGTTAAATAATGAAAAAATTATAAGGTTAAGAAAAGGTAAGGCTCTTTTAGAAATTCAAAAGAAATTTTATTGGTTTCCTGTTGTAAAAAAAATTATTTTGGATACAGGAATAACAAGAAATCCTGATGAATATATGTATAATATTCTATGGGGTGTAAACGATTCAAGGATAGTAAGGGATGAGGAAGGAGTTGAAGAAGAGAGGGAAGAGGAGGAAAAGGAGAAGGAGGAGAGGGAGAAGAAAGAGAAGGAGGAAAGAGAGAGAATATATAAATATTATAGTATGGAAACAAGTGAGATTCAAAAAAGAATAGAGGTATTACAGAAAATAACTCAACCCACCGAGGAGGAATACAAAGAATTAACAAGTCTATTTGCAATACTTTCGACAAAACTATTGGCATCGACAAGCTATTCATTTTAATTCAAGTTTTTTCTGAAATAAATGGAGGAGAGAGTGAAGGCATTTCTAAGGATTCTTTATGTTTTAAAAATTAAGATTCAAATGTGCATGTTGGAAACTAAAAAGGTTTTTGCACTCTGCAGGAATTTTTCTCATAAATAAATGAGTTATTGTCTCAAATGTAAAAAGAAAACTAATACTAAAAATATTTCATATATTAAAAGTAAAAATAACAGGGTTATACAAAAAGGTATATGTTCGGTGTGTGGTTCAAAAAAAAATCAATTTATCTCCACACACAAACTCGGAGGAGATATACAAAAGTTTTTATCAGGAAGTAAATTTACAACTACTGGAATACCAGGGGAATTACATCTTCCAGGGTATTCTTTCTGTGGTCCAGGCACAAACTTGGATAAAAGATTAGATGAGGCAGACAATCCTAAATCCTGGAGTAAACCAATCAATAGAGTTGATGAAGTGTGCATGAGACACGATATTGATTATGGGAATACCACAACGTTGGAAGAAAAGCATGAAGCCGATAGAGAAATGTTGTATAATTTGTCTCTGATACAAAATCCAACCTTGAGAGAAAAAGTTGATAGGTTCATCGTGAAGAAGATGATTAGTGCAAATTGAAACTTGGACTTGGAAATTCAAAAAACTTATAGGCTCTAATGATGCCATTAAGACTGAAGAGCAATTAGCTGATGAATTACATAAACCAATATTCACAAAGTTTCAGAGAAGGAAAGTTTATTCCAAGGAAGTTGATTATATCTGGTCTGCTGATTTGATTGAACTCAATAATGATAAGGGGTACAAGTATGCTTTAACCGTTATTGATTTGAGGAGTAGATATGCGTGGGTTGTCCCTTTAAAAAACAAAACAGGTAATACTCTTATGTTAGCTTT
>NC_140961.1:153841960-153866960 GCF_056783735.1 Eptatretus burgeri
AGATAAGAGGTTTGAATCCAGTTCATCAACTTGAAGGTTTAGTTCCATACAAGACAGAGAGTTCCAAGGAACACCAAAGTCATCCCACTCAAGGTCTTGGTCGCTCACAAGGTCTTCAACCAAGTCAACAATTTCGCCCCAAGTTGTATCAAAAGCAGTATTTTCATTTCGTATTTCAGACACAATTTCCTGTGAGAGAAAATAATAATGTATTAATTAAGTTATTTAATTATTAAATGAGTATGCTTCAATCAAAGTTTGAAAATAGGAAAATAAAAATCTTACCTCAACAGATAAGAGGTTTGAATCCAGTTCATCAACTTGAAGGTTTAGTTCCATACAAGACAGAGAGTTCCAAGGAACACCAAAGTCATCCCACTCAAGGTCTTGCTCGTTCTGTAGGTCTTGGTCGCTCACAAGGTCTTCAACCAAGTCAACAATTTCGCTCCAAGTTGTAGCAAAAGCAGTATTTTCATTTTGTATTTCAGATACAATTTCCTGTGAGAGAAAATAATAATGTATTAATTAAGTTATTTAATTATTAAATGAGTATGCTTCAATCAAAGTTTGAAAATAGGAAAATAAAAATCTTACCTCAACAGATAAGAGGTTTGAATCCAGTTCATCAACTTGAAGGTTTAGTTCCATACAAGACAGAGAGCTCCAGGCAAGCACACAGCACACCATTGCCAGCAAAAACAAATGTTTAAAATGGAGCCTAGGCTTGAAGCTTTTATAGAGAAAGACTGGTGGGTGTGGTTTCCTTTGGAAATTCCCTGGGCAAGCCTAGGCAAGCCTTCATTGGGAAATTTTTCAAAACCATAACATCCTGTAATTTTCTAGTGATTTCTTTGTGAGTCAGAGATGAACTGGAAATGATGTAAGAGTGGGCGGGGCTTAGCAAAAGTAGGCGGGGCTTAGGAAAAGTGGGCGTGGCTTAGAAAAAATACCTTATGAAAAGTGGGCGGAGCTTAGCAAAAGTGGGCGGGGCTTATAAAAAGTGGGCGTGGCTTAGAAAAAATACCTCACGAAAAGTGGGTGGAGCTTAGCAAAAGTGGGCGGGGCTTATGAAAAGTGGGCGTGGCTTAGGAAAAAATACCTCACGAAAAGTGGGCGGAGCTTAGCAAAAGTGGGTGGGGCTTAGAAAAAGTGGGCGTGGCTTAGAAAAAATACCTCACGAAAAGTGGGTGGAGCTTAGCAAAAGTGGGCGGGGCTTAGGAAAAGTGGGCGTGGCTTAGAAAAAATTACCTCATGAAAAGTGGGCGGAGCTTAGAAAAAGTGGGCGGGGCTTAGAAAAAGTGGGCGTGGCTTAGAAAAAATACCTCACGAAAAGTGGGTGGAGCTTAGGAAAAGTGGGCGTGGCTTAGAAAAAAATACCTCATGAAAAGTGGGCGGAGCTTAGCAAAAGTGGGCGGGGCTTAGAAAAAGTGGGCGTGGCTTAGAATAAATACCTCACGAAAAGTGGGTGGAGCTTAGCAAAAGTGGGCGGGGCTTAGGAAAAGTGGGCGTGGCTTAGAAAAAAATACCTCATGAAAAGTGGGCGGAGCTTAGCAAAAGCGGGCGGGGCTTAGGAAAAGTGGGCGTGGCTTAGAAAAAATACCTCACGAAAAGTGGGTGGAGCTTAGCAAAAGTGGGCGGGGCTTAACAAAAAAATAACCTGTGGCTCAGGAGGTGGTCAAACAAGAGCATTAAGAGAAGTTTATCATTTCGTAATGGCACAAAAGGGGTATCTTCAAAAATATAAAGATTCAAATGTTTTGTTTGTCAATATTTTAGATGGGGATTATTGTGCAAAGAAAATTAAACTATTGAAGGAATTTGAGAATGAACAAATCTTTATAGGTTCAATGAGTGAGCTGTTCAACCCCCAGGTGTTCAATTCAATGAGGTTCAACCTCCAAGTTAAAAGGGGAGACAAATAAATATACCTTGGGATAAAAAGGGGGTTTATTTTTAGGGAAAAAAAAGGGAATCGCTGAAAATCCCCCATTCATTTACATGGGGAAAAGTGAGCCAGAATCAGTATTCTTACCCTACTGGGGGGCGTTGGAAATCACTTGAAACATGTAAAAATGCAAAAAAAATAATTTCTCAAACAATTTGGGGGGGCTGGAAATCACTTAAAATATGTAGAAATGCAAAAAAAAAATTTCTCTAACAATTATTTTTGGGGGACGTAACAATTTTTTTTTTGGGGGGGGGGATGGAAATCACTTAAAACGTAAAAATGCAAAAAAAACAAATTTTTTCTCAAACAATTATTTTTTGGGGGGGGGGTTGGAAATCACTTAAAATATGTAGAAATGCAAAAAAAAATTCTGTTTTTTTGGGGGGAGGGTAACAATTGTTTTTGGGGGTGAAAATCACTTAAAACATGTAGAAATGCAAAAAAAATTCTCTAACAATTTTTTTATGGGGGATAACAATTTTTTGGGGGGATGGGGGATTGGAAATCACTTAAAACATGTAGAAATGCAAAAAAATTCTTTTTTCGGGGGGGGGGGGGTTGGAAATCACTTAAAATATGTAGAAATGCAAAAAACAAAATTTTCTCTAACAATTTGGGGGGGTTGGAAATCACTTAAAATATGTAGAAATGCAAAAAAAAATTTTCTCTAACAATTATTTTTGGGTGATGTAACAAGTTTTTTTTCGGGGGGTTGGAAATCACTTAAAACATGTAAAAATGCAAAAAACAAAATTTTCTCTAACAATTTGGGGGTGTTGGAAATCACTTAAAATATGTAGAAATGCAAAAAAAAATTTATCTAACAATTATTTTTGGGGGACGTAACAAGTTTTTTTTAGGGGGGGGTTGGAAATCACTTAAAACATGTAAAAATGCAAAAATCAAAATTTTCTCTAACAATTTGGGGGGGTTGCAAATCATTTAAAATATGTAGAAATGCAAAAAATAAAATTCTCTAACAATTATTTTTGGGGGACGTAACAATTTATTTGGGGGGGGGGTTGGAAATCACTTAAAACATGTAGAAATGCAAAAACAAAATTTTATCTAACAATTTTTTTGAGGGTAATTATTGTTTTTGGGGGGTGGAAATCACTTAAAACATGTAGAAATGCAAAAAAAAAATTTCTCGAACAATTTTTTTTTTGGGGGGGGGACAATTTTAGACAAAGTCTAAAATTTAATGGCACGATCCTTGGAGCATACCTATCCCCCCACCCCCACGAAGTTTCGTCGAAATCCATTGAGGAGTTTTTCCGTAATACTGTTCACAAACAAACAAACAAACAGAAAGGGGTGAAAACAGTAACCTCCATCCATCTTCGAAGATGGCAGAGGTTAAAAATCGAAATTTTGTTGAAAAAAAGTTGCAAATTTTTTTTTTCTCTAACAATTTTTTTTGGGGGGGGTGGGTTGGAAATCACTTAAAACATGTAGAAATGCAAAAAGAAAAATTGGTTTCTGTAACAAATTTTTTTTGGGGGGGGACCAAGTCCAAAATTTAATAGCATGATCCTTGGACCATAACAAACCCCCCCACCAATTTTCGTCGAAATCCATCAAGGAGTTTTTCCGTAATACTGTTCACAAACAAACAAACAGAAAGGGGTGAAAACAGTAACCTCCATCCATCTTCGAAGATGGCGGAGGTTAACAAACAAACGAACAGAAAGGGGTGAAAACAGTAACCTCCATCCATCTTCGAAGATGGCGGTTAAAAATCGAAATTTTGTTGAAAAAAAAGGTGCAAATTTTTTTTTTCTCTGACAATTTTTTTTTTGGGGGGGGAGTTGGAAATCACTTAAAGCATGTAAAAATGCAAAAACAAATTTTTGGGGGGGTAACAATTTTTTGTTGGTGGGGGTGTTGGAAATCACATAAACCATGTAAAAATGCAAAAAAACAAATTTTTTCTCAAACAATTTTTTTGCGGGGGGGTTGGAAATCACTTAAAACATGTAGAAATGCAAAAAAAAAAATTCTCTATTTTTTTTTGGTGGGGGGTTGGAAATCACTTAAACATGTAGAAATGCAAAACAAAATTTTTTTCTGGAACAAATTCTTTTTTTGTTGGGGGGGACCAAGTACAAAATTTAATAGCATGATCCTTGGACCATACCTAACCCCCTCCACAAAGTTTCGTCGAAATCCGTCGTGGAGTTTTTCCGTAATACTGTTCACAAACAAACAAACAAAGAAACAAACAAACAGAAAGTGGTGAAAACAGTAACCTCCATCCATCTTCGAAGATGCTGGTTAACAAACAAACAAACAGAAAGGGGTGAAAAGTCACTCCATCCATCTTTGAAGATGTCGGAGGTTAAAAATCGAAATTTTTTTGAAAAAAAAGTTGCAAAATTTTTTCTCTCTAACAAATTTTTTTTGGGGGGGTTGGAAATCACTTAAAACATGGAGAAATGCAAAAAAAAAATTTCTCGAACAATTTTTTTTTGGGGGGGACAATTTGAGACAAAGTCTAAAATTTAATGGCATGATCCTTGGAGCATACCTAACCCCCCACCCCCACGAAGTTTCGTCGAAATCCATTGAGGAGTTTTTCCGTAATACTGTTCACAAACAAACAAACAAACAGAAAGGGGTGAAAACAGTAACCTCCATCCATCTTCGAAGATGGCAGAGGTTAAAAATCGAAATTTTGTTGAAAAAAAAGTTGCAAAATTTTTTTTTCTCAAACAATTTTTTTTTGGGGGGGTGGGTTGGAAATCACTTAAAACATGTAGAAATGCAAAAAAAAATTTGGTTTCTGTAACAATTTTTTTTTTGGGGGGGGACCAAGTCCAAAATTTAATAGCATGATCCTTGGACCATAACAAACCCCCCCACCAATTTTCGTCGAAATCCATCAAGGAGTTTTTTCCGTAATACTGTTCACAAACAAACAAACAGAAAGGGGTGAAAACAGTAACCTCCATCCATCTTCGAAGATGGCGGAGGTTAACAAACAAACGAACAGAAAGGGGTGAAAACAGTAACCTCCATCCATCTTCGAAGATGGCGGTTAAAAATCGAAATTTTGTTGAAAAAAAAGGTGCAAATTTTTTTTTTCTCTGACAATTTTTTTTGGGGGGGAGTTGGAAATCACTTAAAGCATGTAAAAATGCAAAAACAAATTTTTTGGGGGGGTAACAATTTTTTGTTGGTGGGGTGTTGGAAATCACATAAACCATGTAAAAATGCAAAAAAACAAATTTTTTCTCAAGCAATTTTTTTGCGGGGGGGGGGTTGGGAATCACTTAAAACATGTAGAAATGCAAAAAAATAAATTCTCTATTTTTTTTGGGGGGGTGGGGGTTTGAAATCACTTAAAACATGTAGAAATGCAAAAAGAAAAATTGGTTTCTGTAACAAATTTTTTTGGGGGGGGGACCAAGTCCAAAATTTAATAGCATGATCCTTGGACCATAACAAACCCCCCCACCAATTTTCGTCGAAATCCATCAAGGAGTTTTTCCGTAATACTGTTCACAAACAAACAAACAGAAAGGGGTGAAAACAGTAACCTCCATCCATCTTCGAAGATGGCGGAGGTTAACAAACAAACGAACAGAAAGGGGTGAAAACAGTAACCTCCATCCATCTTCGAAGATGGCGGTTAAAAATCGAAATTTTGTTGAAAAAAAAGGTGCAAATTTTTTTTTTCTCTGACAATTTTTTTTTTGGGGGGGGGGAGTTGGAAATCACTTAAAGCATGTAAAAATGCAAAAACAAATTTTTGGGGGGGTAACAATTTTTTGTTGGTGGGGGTGTTGGAAATCACATAAACCATGTAAAAATGCAAAAAAACAAATTTTTTCTCAAACAATTTTTTTGCGGGGGGGTTGGAAATCACTTAAAACATGTAGAAATGCAAAAAAAAAAATTCTCTATTTTTTTTTGGTGGGGGGTTGGAAATCACTTAAACATGTAGAAATGCAAAACAAAATTTTTTTCTGGAACAAATTCTTTTTTTGTTGGGGGGGACCAAGTACAAA
The DNA here is from genome assembly GCF_056783735.1 of Eptatretus burgeri. Classification (NCBI taxonomy): domain Eukaryota; kingdom Metazoa; phylum Chordata; class Myxini; order Myxiniformes; family Myxinidae; genus Eptatretus; species Eptatretus burgeri. The sequence continues at coordinate 153,847,922 of NC_140961.1, forward strand.
ATTTAATAGCATGATCCTTGGACCATACCTAACCCCCTCCACAAAGTTTCGTCGAAATCCGTCGTGGAGTTTTTCCGTAATACTGTTCACAAACAAACAAACAAAGAAACAAACAAACAGAAAGTGGTGAAAACAGTAACCTCCATCCATCTTCGAAGATGCTGGTTAACAAACAAACAAACAGAAAGGGGTGAAAAGTCACTCCATCCATCTTTGAAGATGTCGGAGGTTAAAAATCGAAATTTTTTTGAAAAAAAAGTTGCAAAATTTTTTCTCTCTAACAAATTTTTTTTGGGGGGGTTGGAAATCACTTAAAACATGGAGAAATGCAAAAAAAAAATTTCTCGAACAATTTTTTTTTTGGGGGGGACAATTTGAGACAAAGTCTAAAATTTAATGGCATGATCCTTGGAGCATACCTAACCCCCCACCCCCACGAAGTTTCGTCGAAATCCATTGAGGAGTTTTTCCGTAATACTGTTCACAAACAAACAAACAAACAGAAAGGGGTGAAAACAGTAACCTCCATCCATCTTCGAAGATGGCAGAGGTTAAAAATCGAAATTTTGTTGAAAAAAAAGTTGCAAAATTTTTTTTTCTCAAACAATTTTTTTTTGGGGGGGGGTGGGTTGGAAATCACTTAAAACATGTAGAAATGCAAAAAAAAATTGGTTTCTGTAACAATTTTTTTTTGGGGGGGGGGACCAAGTCCAAAATTTAATAGCATGATCCTTGGACCATAACAAACCCCCCCACCAATTTTCGTCGCAATCCATCAAGGAGTTTTTTTCCGTAATACTGTTCACAAACAAACAAACAGAAAGGGGTGAAAACAGTAACCTCCATCCATCTTCGAAGATGGCGGAGGTTAACAAACAAACGAACAGAAAGGGGTGAAAACAGTAACCTCCATCCATCTTCGAAGATGGCGGTTAAAAATCGAAATTTTGTTGAAAAAAAAGGTGCAAATTTTTTTTTTCTCTGACAATTTTTTTTTGGGGGGAGTTGGAAATCACTTAAAGCATGTAAAAATGCAAAAACAAATTTTTTGGGGGGTAACAATTTTTTGTTGGTGGGGTGTTGGAAATCACATAAACCATGTAAAAATGCAAAAAAACAAATTTTTTCTCAAGCAATTTTTTTGCGGGGGGGGGGGTTGGGAATCACTTAAAACATGTAGAAATGCAAAAAAATTAATTCTCTATTTTTTTTGGGGGGGTGGGGGTTTGAAATCACTTAAAACATGTAGAAATGCAAAACAAAATTTTTTTCTGGAACAAATTCTTTTTTTGTTGGGGGGGACCAAGTACAAAATTTAATAGCATGATCCTTGGACCATACCTAACCCCCTCCACAAACTTTCGTCGAAATCCGTCGTGGAGTTTTTCCGTAATACTGTTCACAAACAAACAAACAAAGAAACAAACAAACAGAAAGTGGTGAAAACAGTAACCTCCATCCATCTTCGAAGATAGTGGTTAACAAACAAACAAACAGAAAGGGGTGAAAAGTCACTCCATCCATCTTTGAAGATGTCGGAGGTTAAAAATCGAAATTTTTTTGAAAAAAAAGTTGCAAAATTTTTTCTCTCTAACAAATTTTTTTTGGGGGGGTTGGAAATCACTTAAAACATGTAGAAATGCAAAAAAAAATTTCTCGAACAATTTTTTTTGGGGGGGGACAATTTTAGACAAAGTCTAAAATTTAATGGCATGATCCTTGGAGCATACCTAACCCCCCACCCCCACGAAGTTTCGTCGAAATCCATTGAGGAGTTTTTCTGTAATACTGTTCACAAACAAACAAACAAACAGAAAGGGGTGAAAACAGTAACCTCCATCCATCTTCGAAGATGGCAGAGGTTAAAAATCGAAATTTTGTTGAAAAAAAAGTTGCAAAATTTTTTTTTCTCTAACAATTTTTTTTTGGGGGAGTGGGTTGGAAATCACTTAAAACATGTAGTAATGCAAAAAAAAATTTGGTTTCTGTAACAATTTTTTTTTGGGGGGGGACCAAGTCCAAAATTTAATAGCATGATCCTTGGACCATAACAAACCCCCCCACCAATTTTCGTCGAAATCCATCAAGGAGTTTTTCCGTAATACTGTTCACAAACAAACAAACAGAAAGGGGTGAAAACAGTAACCTCCATCCATCTTCGAAGATGGTGGAGGTTAACAAACAAACAAACAGAAAGGGGTGAAAAGAGTAATCTCCATCCATCTTCGAAGATGGCGTAGGTTAAAAATCGAGATTTTGTTGAAAAAAAAGTTGCAAAAATTTTTTTTCTGCAACAATTTTTTTGCGGAGGGGGTTGGAAATTAATTAAAACAAGTCGAAATGCAAAAAAGAAAAATTCTTTTTGGGGGGGTAACAATTTTTTTGGTGGGGGGGGTTGGAAATCACTTAAAACATGTAGAAATATAAAAAAAAATTCTCTAAATTTTTTTTGGGGGGGTGGCGGGAGACCAAGTCAAAAATATAATGGCATGATCCTCGGACCATACCTAACCCCCCCACCAAGTTTCGTCGAAATTCAGAGGAGTTTTTCCGTCATACGGTTCACAAACAAACAAACAAACAGAAAGGGGTGAAAACAGTAACCTCCATCCATCTTCGAAGATGGCGGAGGTTAACAAACAAACGAACAGAAAGGGGTGAAAACAGTAACCTCCATCCATCTTCGAAGATGGCGGTTAAAAATCGAAATTTTGTTGAAAAAAAAGTTGCAATTTTTTTTTTCAATAACAATTTTTTTTTGGTTGGGGGGGGTTGGAAATCACTTAAAAAGCACTTGGAAATCACTTAAAACATGTAGAAATGCAAAAAAAAAGATGTTTTTTTCCGGGGGGGGTAGCAATTTTTTTGGGGGGAGGGTTGGAAATCACTTAAACATGTAAAAATGCAACAAAAAATATTCTCAAACAATTTTTTTGCGCGGGGGTAACAATTTTTTTTTGGGGGGGTGGGTTGTAAATCACTGAAAACATGTAGAAATGCCCCAAAAATCTCTATTTTTTGGGGGGAGGGGTAAAAAAATTTTTGGGGCGGGGTTGGAAATCACTTAAAACATGTAGAAATGCAAAAAAAAGATTTTTTTTCGGGGGGTAGCAATTTTTTTGGGGGGAGGGTTGGAAATCACTTAAACATGTAGAAATGCAACAAAAAATATTCTCTAACAATTTGGGGGGGGGGATGGAAATCAGTTAAAGCATGTAGAAATGCAAAAAAAAAAATTTCTCTATTTTTTTTTGGGGGGGGGTAAAAAAAATTTGTGGGGGTTAGAAATCACTTAAAACGTGTAGAAATGCAAAAAAAAAATTCTGTCATAAATTTTTTTTGGGGGGGGACCAAGACCAAAATTTAATAGCATGATCCTTGGACCATAACTAACCCCCCCCACCAAGTTTTGTCGAAATCCGTCAAGAAGTTTTTTTCCATAATACTGTTCACAAACAAACAAACAAAGAAACAAACAGAAAGGGCTGAAAACAGTAACCTCCATCCATCTTCGAAGATGGCGGAGGTTAAAAATCGAGATTTTGTTGAAAAAAAAATTGCAAACATTTTTTTTTCTGCAACAATTTTTTTTGGGAGGGGGTTGGAAATTACTTAAAACAAGTAGAAATGCAAAATTTTTTTTTTCTTTTTTGGGGGGGGGGTAACAATTTTTTTTGGGGGGGAGTTGGAAACCATTTAAAACATGTAAGAATGAAAAATAAAATTTTCTCTATTTTTTAGGGGGGGGTTGAAAATCAGTTAAAACATGGAAATGCAAAAAAAAAATTCTCTATTTTTTTTGGGGGGGGGTAACAATTTTTTTGGGGGGGTTGGAAATCACTTAAACCATGTACAAATGCAAAAAAAAATTTCTAACAATTTTTTTTGGGGGGGTCACATTTTTGGGGGGGTTGGAAATCACTTAAAACATGCAGAAATGCAAAAAAATTCTCTATTTTTTTGGGGGGGGGAAATATTTAGGGGGGGTGGGTTGGAAATCACTTAAAGCATGTAGAAATACAAAAAAAATTCTCCAACAATTTTGGGGGGGGGGGGCTGGGGACCAAGTCCAAAATAAAATGGCATGATCCTTGGACAATACCTAACCCCCCCACCAAGTTTCGTCGAAATCCGTCGAGGAGTTTTTCCGTCATACTGTTAACAAACAAACAAACAGATAGGGGTGAAAAGAGTAACCTACATCCATCTTCGAAGATGGCGGGGGTTAAAAATCCCAATTTTTTTGAAAAAAAAGTTGCAAATTTTTTTTTCTCTAACTATTTTTTTGGTGGGGGGGGGTTGGAAATTACTTTAAACAAGTAGAAATGCAAAAAAAAAATTCTTTTTGGGGGGTGTAACAATTTTTTAGGGGGGTTTGGAAATCACTTAAAACATGTGATAATGAAAAAAAAATTTTTTTCTCTATTTTTTTTGGGGGGGTGGGTTGGAAATCAGTTAAAACATATGGAAACGCAAAAAAAATATTTTTTGGGGGGGGTAACAATTTTTAGGGGGTTGGAAATCACTTAAAACATGTAGAAATGACAAAAATAAATTTTCTAACAATTTTTTTTGGGGGGTCACATTTTTTTGGGGGGGTGGTTGGAAATCACTTAAAACATGAAGAAATGCAAAAAAAATTCTCTATTTTTTTGGGGGGGAAAAAAATTTGTTGGAGGGGGTTGGAAATCACTTAAAACATGTAGAAATACAAAAAAGAAAAATTTTTCTTGAACAATTTTTATTTTGGGGGGCGGGGGACCAAGTCCAAAATAAAATGGCATGATCCTTGGACCATACCTAACCCCCCACCAAGTTTCGTCGAAATCCGTCGAGGAGTTTTTCTGTCATACTGTTAACTAACAAACAAACAAACAGAAAGGGGTGAAAACAGTAACCTACATCCAGCTTCGAAGATGGCGGAGGATTACAAACAAACAGAAAGGGGTGAAAACAGTAACCTCCATGCATCTTCGAAGATGGCGGTTAAAAATCGAAATTTTGTTGAAAAAAGAAGATGCAAAATTTTTTTTTTCTCTGAAAAATTTTATTTTGGGGGGGGGGGGGTTGGAAATTACTTAAAGCATGTAGAAATGCAAAAAAAAAATTGGGGGGTAACAATTTTTTTTGGGGGGGTTGGAAATCACTTAAAACATGTAAAAATGCAAAAATAAAAATTTTACTCAAACAATTTTTTTGCGTGTGGGGGGAGTTGGAAATCACTTAAAATCCGGAGAAATGCCCAAAAAATTTTTTTTTCTCTAACAATTTTTCTTTGGGGGGGTAACAATTTTTTTTGGGGGGGTTGGAAATCACTTTCCATGGAAACATGTAGAAATGCAAAAAAAAAAAAAATTCTGTGATTTTTTTTTGGGGGGGGAGGACCAAGTCCAAAATTTAATGGCATGATCCTTGGACCATACAGAACCCCCCCACCAAGTTTCGTCGAAATCCGTTGAGGGATTTTTCCGTAATACTGTTAACAAACAAACAAACAGAAAGCGGTGAAAACAGTCACCTCCATCCATCTTCGAATATGGCGGAGGTTAATAATCACAAAGTTTCAGAGAAGGAAGGTTTATTCCAAGGAAGTTGATTATATCTGGTCCGCTGATTTGATTGAACTCAATAATGATAAGGAGACAAGTATGCTTTAAAAGTTATTGATTTGAGGAGTAGATATGGATGGGTTGTCCCTTTAAAAAACAAAACAGGTAATACTCTTATGTTAGCCTTTCAACAGATATTTAATAAAAGTAAGAGAACACCTAAAAAATTGTGGACTGATGAGGGTATAGAGTTTTATTACAAGACATTTATGAATTTTCTAAAATATAAGAGTATTACATTATATAGTACCTTTAATGAAGGGAAGGCCGTTGTTGTTGAACGTTTTTATCGTACCTTAAAAGGGAGACTATCTAAAAAATTCACACAACTCGGTTCACAAAAATGGTCATCTTTTATTCAGGATATTGTGGATAAGTATAATAATACGACTCACACATCAACAAATATGAAACCATCAGAAACATTTTCTAAATCAAAATATGAAAAAGAGATTAATGTCAGAAAACCTAAGTTCAAAGTTGGTGATATCGTAAGAATATATAGGTGGAAATATCATTTTGAAAAAGGTTATATTAAACGATGGACGAACGAACTTTTTAAAATGGTTTATGTAATAGATACGGTTCCTTGGACGTATAAGATATATGATTTAGAAGGGAAAGAGATTTTAGGTTCATTTTCTTCACAGGAATTACAAAAGACAAAGTTAAATTGAATTTTTTTGACTCCGCCCCTTTTTGATTCCGCCCACACAAACCCTACCCACATAAACCCCACCCCACACAAGCTCCATAATTGTATTTTTCAGATAATTTCATATTTCTCATTTTCATGTTTCAATGGCTTGCAAAAGCAGTTTGTTGAGCATGGCAATCCTGTTGGTTCATTATTTTTGTTGTGATCAATGAAGTTCCACTTTATGCACATTCCTTAATCTTTTATTCACTCAATATAATCGTCATAACAGTAGAAAATGATAAGTTTAATGCTTTGCTTAAAGAAATACTCCTTCTTCCTCTTTCAGCTGCTTCCGTTTGGGGTCGCCACAACAGATCATCCGTTATGATCCACATACTGATTTGGCATAGGTTTTACACCTGATGCCCTTCCTGATGCAACCCTAGTCGCCTCTTACGACACAGGGATAAGGATTGGGTTTCACCATGATTCCGGGCTGCCCTACACCCTCTCATAGAGCACAGAGCTCCCGTCCTCATGCGATCCTCCAACCCAAGCCTCCGACTAACCGGATTACAGCTGCACGCCACTACGCCCGTTCTTTGCTTAAAGAAATACATTTTGTTATATTAATATCCAATTCGATAAAATTCAGAATTCACTCCATATTTTGACACTTATTTAGTCAACAAGATGTGATTCGCTCATCCAGAATATTTTGATTATATACTTTCATTCGCATATGAAAATAGATCGTATTTTCAAGGCAAACATGTTTGAATAGGCCAAATCAAAATAGTGGCTAAGACCCCTGCGAGGTGAAGTTGGGCTGACCAAGGACAAGCCTTTCTTGAGGTAAGCCGTTAATTGTCTTCAAAAAGAGGTGTTTAAATGGACACAAACATCCAATTTTGATTCATGCATTTAGTTTAAGTTCCCTAATTATGCATGGAAGTTTGGGGCTGCTATGTTTCATGGTTATGGAGTTATGGAGGACACACACACACACTGACATTTATTATTATGACAAATACAACTGGTTGGAATATAAAGGGGTGGGGAGAAAGAGAGAGGATTGGGGGAGGATTTGTGGGAGAGGATGTGTGGGGGAGGGGGGATGATGTGTGGGGGAGGGGGAGGATGTAGGGGGGGAGGATGTGTGGGGGAGTGAGGAGAGGGTTTACGATTCGAGAAATAATGTCATCACAAATTTTCAAGAATACACTTTTACTGATGCAACACTCTGAATAAAAGAGATTTGTATTAAAACAAACAACTCAGATTAGGATTTTTTTATTGTATACACATGGTGTAAGGTTCATTCATAAGTTATTTGTTTTCTTAAATTTAAAAATGACATAGCATTGAGGCAGAATAACACATACAAACAATCCATAGGCGATAGCTACAATAGCAAATATCTCCACGGCAACAGAAAACTTTCCTTGTGTGCTGGAATAGGCAGGAACAAAAGCTACGCTGACCATGCAGAAGAACAGCATGCTGAAGATGATGAACCTTGGTTCACTGGAACCTGGGATTCTTTCACTCCCTTTCATAGCCATCACTAAGCAGGATATCACCAGGACACAAAGGTAACACAAAGCACATGAAACCCAGATTGGAGATGCCCCAACACACTCTAAAACCACGGTTCCCAAGCGGTGTTCCAGATTGTTGTGTGGTTGTGGTTTCTCAACGACTGCCCAAGCTACACTAAAGCCTGTTTGTGGTAATGAACAGAGTAATAGGAGGACATTTGGCTGAGAACAACTTCCCTTTCGATTATTGCAGGATTCTGACACTGGAAGTAAATATAAAGGAACTTCAAATCTGTACACAATTGATGATAAGAATTGCAAACGATCAATGGAGATAATGATGTCCAAGAAACAGAAGACCAAATAATAAATGGAAACGGAAAAAAATAAAAAATAAACTGGAGTACAATGGTTTCAAATTCTAGAAACAGAAAAATTGGAACACTTTGTGTGTGTGTGTGTGGGGGGGGGGGGGGGGTCCTTCATCTTGTTTGGATGAGAATAGTCTAATCAAGTCAAGTTAACATGTGCAAAAGAACATATTCATTCTGTTTTAACTGAATGTACTTATTCCACAAAACTCTCTCTCATCACGAATCACAATTAGCTTGAAGTTGTATTTTACAATCAGCATTTATAAATGAAGTTATTCATGGAAATGTCGAGGCAAGAAAGTCCAATGTATTTGTGACACAGGACCTTATCGTCAACAATAAATACTCGATTCGAATGTTGCAGAGGGAAGACGATATTTTATGGAAGGAAATGAACGGTCACATGGGATAAAAAAGATATCTCAACGGAGCTTTAAAATTGGAATCTATTGCTGCCTCCTAATTTATTCTTCACCAAAAACATCTCACAGAAACATATTTATAGCAATGAAAATAAAATCTTAATTGTTTTTTTTTTGGGGGGGGGGGAATATGATCATCATTCTTTACCTTGAGAATTGATGAGTATGTCATATGCCTTGGTGAGCACACAGATAATTGAAAAGGTGATCAAACCAAGTGCCACAGATTCTCTCCATTGACAAGACAAGTCTGTAGGTTCACCCACAAACCCTACACTACTTACAAAGTTGCTTGCAATTGCAACGAGTAGCACAAAGTGAAACGCGGACTTCGATTTAACCATAATTAACTTGTGGTACTTCACCATCATTATCCAAACCATAACCACCATTGTAAAACCCAGAGTAGTAAAGGCCAGCAGAGTGAGAGCCAAAGGATCAGAGAAAGCCAGAAACTCCCTTGGCATTGGTAAACAGGTGCTGTGCAGTGTGTTGGACCACAGGTCTTCTGGGCAATGTTGGCAATCCTGTGAGTCTGCGTTCAAATCAGTCACGTAAAACTTTTGAATTATGCATGTACATGCGTTATTTGTAATTTTAATGCTTTACACCTCACTGATTTTTATCCCCCACATCTTCACACTACTAGCTCCTATAGAGTCACATAATGATCCATCCCATTCTCCTCATTATGAATAGACTCTCAACCACTCTTTATCACCTTAATGTCCCCAATATCACGTCTAACCCTTTGTCTGCTCTTCACCCACCTATAAGTAACCTTTCAGCCTCTTCCAAGTCAAACTTATCTTACTGCCCTCATCACACCTCGTGTCTATCCATTGCTTCTGCTTTCAGTGCCTCTTCTCTTTTCTGTATACCTTCTAATTTCCTCTTGCTCCTGTGGTCTGCGAAGAATCCTGTAGCTTGCCATTCCTCAAAGGCCTTTTTATCCTGTACTCTTGCTTACTGAAGCTTTGAATACCACTTTTGCTCCTCCCTTCTTTCGATTTTCCACAGGCCTTAGTTGCTAGCTCAGTAAGGCCTCCTTTGTGTTGTTCCAGCCCCATCTACTCCCCCTGCACCCACATCACCAGACTTCTCCGAGTCTTATCAGACTCTCCAAACATCATTTTCTGATGTCTCCCATTTTCACCATATTCTAATGTTTCACACATAATCAATACTGGCTCACTCATGTCTCCCCTGGAATCATGTAATAATCAACAATCCTACAGTAATTTTTGTTTCCCAAAGAAATAATCTATTTGGATGCTGTATGGCCACTTTTGAATCTGATCTGATTTTGAATCTGGAACAAAACCCTGAGTTTGCTACAAATAGTTCTAAACGTTGTGCTGTCTCCAATATCCATTCTTCTTTCTCAGTTAATGTCCCAGAGCCATCCCTCACCATGTCTTCGTTGATAACGACTAACTTCATGACATCGATGCTTTTTCAAATTACCTCAAAAATCAACCACCACCCCCTCCTATGGAAAAGATCACACGAAGTTCTCTGTACTATTCCACAACCCTTCCTTTTCCAGCCCCTCTATTCCCACATAATCCCCCTTAACATTCAGATTTACAGACAGCAGTGATTCACGAAACTTGACAACCCTCATCTCCTGCTGTACTTACTCAATCCAAAACCACCCAAATGCCATTGTTCCTGTCCTCTCCATTGTCAAGAACCTAATACTCCTTGTCAACCCCCCCCCCCGCCATCAGGTCGGCAAAATGAGCACCAGTGTACTGATAAGGAGACACTGCATCAGCGGCAAAAAGCCGCGTCCCAAACAATGATGCAACCAGAAGCCACAGGCTGCACTCGATAGCCACCCCCCCCATCAATACTTATGCTCTCCTCCAACCCAAATGACCCCAATCCAAAGCACTTTCTTTTTCCAGGTTATTGTGATTTTTCTACGTCTCCCTCATCACTTTTCATTTTTAGTTGGCACTTGGTTTGTTCCTTTGCTGTTTGATCCCACACCTTCCCCTTCACCTTCTTCCTGTGTTTCATTCAGCTTGTGCACAACTTGTTCACCAGCACATTTCTTTCTCTCCCTTCCATTGATCTTATTCTCACTCTCATTTCTATTCTTCCGTGAGTGTTTCCCCTTTTCCATTTTGTTCCATTCAATTTTGATTTTGCTCTTCCATGAGACTTGACAATGCACAGTACACAAAAAGAGGTAAAATCATTGGAATAAATAGATGTTATTTGTCAATCCACACACAGGAAGAACACTTAGTACAGGGGTGAAACCATGAAATGACATTCGAATTTCTGGTTACAAGCTGGCCTCCCCAATAGTGTTTTAGTGCAAAAGATCCTGCATTTGTCCAGGGAGGATGATGGCTGAGATTTTTTCCAAAATGGGAAGAGATTAACCCTTTTACAGAAATGCGTAATTTCAACCAATAACAAAATAAAACATGCGTTCTTCAAAATATTCCCGATATTTTCACTATTTTATTAGTTACAATAGCAAATTATACCTAATGTTGAAGCTTATGACGCTGGGTTTACAATAGATGGAAAATATTTTTGACTCCTGCTACATTAGAGTGAGCTCGAGTTCAAAGGTCATGTTTCCCTGAAGTTTTATAATTGTGGGGTATTTTTTAACTCACCACCCACAAAAATATATTTACACAAGAAAAATGCCCCAAAACATAAATTTTATCACAACTACACATCGCTGGGCAGTGTTTGAAAAAGAAATGGTCATTTTATTCTGAACAGTTGTGTGAAGTTACCAAGGGTCAAAAAATGACCCTTCTTTTAAGAAATTCAGGAAAATCATGAAAATGTGTTTCAATGTCTCCTCAAATATTCAGTACTTAAAAATCAATATCTACAACATCTTTCTTTACAACCATATGGAATTACTAAAGAGAACTCTAAAAAGAAGAAAGTGTCTGGGGCCATTTGCACAGGATTACAATGCCTTGTAATGTATATCAACAGTTTGTTTGGTCTTGATATATGCACCATGGCTTTTATTCACTATCATCATCATCATCATCATCATCATCATCATCATCATCATCATCATCGACTGCATTGTTACAGGAGCCTTGGCAACCACAACCTTTTGTGCACATTTTTTGTCCTGCATTAATACAGCCACATGTCTTGCCATAACTTGACTTGCATGAGCAGCTCACTCGCTCTTTGCATACATTTGGAATAGGGACTAGAGTCATCAGCTCTGGTTTCAATGTCCCATTCTCGAGGATCCATCCAAGTTGCCTGGACTGGGAAGATCTGGCACTGGGATCAACGCTTCCTTCCACACCAGGCGTTGCAAATTGGCGCCTGCAATGTATTTATCAATGGCATCGTTTGTTGGGGGAAGGGCATCACGTGTCTTCTTTCCCTGGCAAAAAAATATTTTGACGTTTCTCACTGTAGGAGTCGCAGTCCTTCAAATACAATCTACAGGCAAACTTCTCAGCCTCTACTATCACATCTGAAGTTAACTCTTTGTACGCTAGCATAATCAATGTCTCTGATTCCAGGATAAATACTTTCGAGGCTATTTTCTTCCCCTTTTCCTGAAAATTGGCTGACTGAATCACAGCCTGTAATAGCATGAAATACAATTATATTTTTTTACAATTTAATCAGGAAGGCTGATTTCATGCACTGGTATGTACTCTCTTTTACTGGTTGTTAATGTGTACATCCAAATTTATGGTGGCAACTTGCTCCTAAAGCCAAGTGGTAAAACCAGCATGTCAGTATCTCTGCATTGGATGACAACCCATTCATACTCATTCTTGCAGCCATCATCTGAATGGAGAATCAGCTGGGTATCCGCCTTCTTCATGTGTTGGTTTCATGTTTTCATTGTTTCTTTTATTAGATTACCAGAGCTCGAAAATGTTTTCAAAACCTCCAAGTACTAACATGTGTTACTGGTACAACTCCTTGGCTTTCTCTATTAATGCTGCTGAAAGAAGTGCAGTGAGGTCATCCTTGTTGGTGGATCAACTGATTAATGACATTGTGCATGCGTGCCCGATTTTTCTGGATGCTTCATGGTAGTGATCATACAGCACATAGTTCCTTGAGTACACTGGACCAAAGCAATTGAAGATATTTCTGCAGAACACACCACTCAGGTCACCAAATGTCTTGGCCTTGTCTGGTTTTCCAATTGCCCATATGAGTGCGAGTCCATTAATGAGTAAGCATGTTTTGGCTTCACTATTAGACAGCCTTGCTGGAATCTGTATGTTCTTTGTCAGTAATTCAACCAACTGTCATTTATCTGTTGTATGCAATTTATAGTTGGTTTCAACTTGAGCCTCTGGCACTGATGACAATTCATACTGTAAGATTAACCTCTCTGCCACTTTGAGATGCCACAAACAATCTTTGAAGAAGATCTTTGTCTGCTTTGACTTCTTAATGTGTCCCATTTGTTTTTGGAACTTCGACTTTGTACATTGTAGTGATTGCTGTGGTTTTATTACAGGGTATTGTAGCATAAAAATCCTTTGACTTTTCAACAAATGCAATGGTTGCAAAGGATTCCACCAGTGACATATCAATTTCTGATGCTGTAAATATTTCCTTGGTGAGCTCTTCTGGAATAACACAATTTGTGGTTAAGCATTAAAGTTTTCATGATGTTCTCTGTTGGGAGTGCAGACTTGGAACTGATTGAATTCCACAATCAGACTCTCCATGCCCTATTCATCTCTCCTTAATCTGGTTGGTCCTAACTCAAAGTGGCACAATTCAGCATCTAGTTCTACATCCACATGCACAGTGAACATTTTTAATGTTGCTTCTGATGATCTTGTCTTTTCATTATAAGTCAGGCACCACTTATCCCTTGCAGCGTTCTGCCTTGTGATGCTAATGATTCCACCTCTCACTTTTGATACCTTGTTAATGTGCTCTAGGGTCTGATCAGTGGAAAATTAAGAGAATTTATGATTCATCCTTTCACAGAAAATTTTCCCTTAACAAGTAAATAATTAATTTGAGGGGCTGATGTTGGGCACTGCTGCACACCAGCTAAGTAGACTGGCCCCCATTTGTAATTGTTTCTGTCATTACATACAGCAATCCAAGAGAGCAGCCATGCAAATGACACTAAATGAAGTTCCCATTTCCCTTCTCTTTCTCAGCATGAATGAAATTCAAGAGGATTGAGATCATCTCCATATTGCTCATCCAGTACTTAAAAGTTTGACTATCAACATTAGGTCAGGTATGGGAGCATGTGCCTGAACAGCGCACCGCTGCATCCACTTTCCACCGGTACTCCAGGGGCCTCCATCTGGCCATCCCACAGGCAGATGCCAGGCCCATCCCCATCTCCTTGAGATGCCGGTCAACCTGCTCCAACCATGAGGCACATGGTCGGCCCATTGGCCTCCTCCACTCACGAGACTCCCTCACTGAGAGAATCTGGTGAGCAGGATCAGTGTCAGGAAAATGAGCCACATGTCCATACAGCTGCAACTGATACTGACGGACTACGCAGGTAACAAATCTCATCTGAGTCTCTCTCAGCAACCGCTCGTTGGACACAAAATCTGACCAGTGATAGCCAAGGATTCTCTGAAGTAACCTGGTACAAAAGGAATTAAGTCTCTGTCTCAGATCCTTGGTCAGAGTCCAAGTCTCGCATCCATAGAGCAAGACTGGAAGCACCAAGGACCTAAAGACTCGGACTTTCGTCCTCCCACACAGGTACCGGCAGTGCCACACCCCATGATCCAGTGAATGCATGACTCCCCAGGCCCACCCCAGACGTCTATTGACCTCTGTCTCACAGCCAGCAGAGACATGAATATCACTGCCAAGGTGTGTGAATCTCTCCATGACCTCAATATCCTCACCACAAACAGACACAGACAGGACAGCACCATCCAAGATGTCATTGAAAGCCTGGATCTTAGTTTTGCCCCAAGAAACACGTAATCCCAGCGGCTCTGACTCCTCATTCAGCACCTCGAGGGCCCCCAAAAGGATATCTAAAGTCTCCACAAAGATGAAGGCATTCATCTGCGAAATCAAGGTCCGAGATCTTGACATTCCCAAACGATGTGCCACAGCTTGATCTCTCCGACATCCTCCCTAGATTCTAGTCCATAAAAGTGCTATAAAGTGCGGGGCCAGTACACCCCTGATTAATTCCAGTAACAAATGGAAATGAGTGAGAGATGGTACCACCACATTTCACAGCACTCTCAGTACCAGAGTAGAGTTCAGACATCAGATCGATCAGTTTTGGTGGCACCCCACGAAGACCAAGAGTCCTCCAGATGGCATCCCGATTCACTGAATCGAACGCTTTACAGAGATCAACATAGCCTGCAAGCAGCCCCTACCAAAACTCTCGTCTGCGTTCAGTGAGGACACAAAGAGCATGGATACGGTCAATCATTGACCTCTTTGGTGTAAAGCCTGACTGCACTGTACACTGGTGCTCAAGCAGATGGTGGCAAACCCTATCAAGAATTATCCGAGCAAAGACCTTGCCCGGCACTGAGAGCAGCGTCACCCCTCGGTAGTTGTTGCAGTCTTGGCGATCACCCTTCCTTTTCCAGAGCGGGACAATAAAGTCCCTCTTCCAATCAGTTGGGATGATGCCTGTGTTCCAGACAGAGCACAAAATTGCATGCAATGACATGAGTGCAGCATTTCCACCAGCCTTGATAAGTTCAGCATGGATGCCAGAGATCCCTGGAGCTTTACCCCGCTTCAACCGGTTCACTGCAGCCCGTGTTTCCACAAGCGAAGGTGGACCACTGTTGATTGGAGGGTCAGCAACAGGGATTGTAACACCCTTGACCTCCAACTCGACAGCTGGTGGATCAGCCTGGTAAAACCGCTCAAAGTAACCGGCCCAGTGGGCCTTCACTTCGGACTCCTCTTTCAAAAGCCTACCACTCTCTGCTCTAACTGCAGTGCTCGGAGGGATGTGCTTGGATGAACGGAATGTGCAAAATCCCCTGTAAGCAGGACGAGAATCACCTGTCCACAGGTGATGCTCGAACCCCTCACAGATTCCTCGCACATAGTCCTCCTTGTCCACCCTTAGTGCACATTCTGTTTTATGCCTCAGCTCCCTGAAAAGCTCAGCTCTGCCATTCAGCCTGGCCCTGCAACTCTGGTCAATGGTATCCAGTGTCCCTTGAGAGACAAAATTCTTCTTTGCCCTGCATTGAGTTCCAAGTCATCCTCCGGCAACATCAAGGACCATGGTCTTGAAGGCACTCCACAACTCCTCAGGACCCCCCAAAGCACCCAGACCCCCAAATGTCCACTCAGCCTGTTTGCATACTCCTCAGCTACTCTCTCATCTTTGAGCTTGCCAACATTCAGCCTAGGCTGGGATGCTGCCATTCTCCCGGATTTAAGGTGCAACTTTAGGGTTGCAACAACAAGCCACTTGTCAGTATTGAGGAACTGAGCACTCCAGTGGACCCTGCAGTTCTGGATCATCCTCCAGCGACCATCATCGATGACATGGTCAATCTCCTTTGCCACACCACCCGTGTTGGAATACCAAGTCCAGTGATTAGCTTGTGGGCACTGAAACCATGAACCAGCCACCCTAAGTCCGTGACTTCTTGCAAAGTCAAGGAACTTAGTGCTTTTCTCGTTCATATTTCCTGACCCATGGGTACCAACACATGTCTCATAACCATCCCTTTCAGTTCCATTCGATGCATTGAAATCCCCCAAGACTAGAAGTGGATCTCGTCTGGGGCACTGATCAACCACAGACTCGAGCGTGCCGTAGAATGCATCCTTCACGGTGAGATCACTCGCCTCAGTCGGAGCACAGACAGAGAGCAGGGAAATGACACCGAAGGAGTGATGTATCCTTAGTGTCATAATACGCTTTTTGACCAATGCTACCTCAATTATCATTGGGGTCAGTTTATTGAACACATCTACAGCAAATCCTTGAGTGTGGTAACCATCAGCGTGACCAGACCCATCGTAGCTGTAACCACCCACCATTATCTCACCGCAATCCGGTCTCCGAAACTCAGGGAGTGCTGCAATACCGATGTCCTAAAGCTTGGGCTCAGATGATAACAGAGACAGGTGATCATCCTCTCTTCGGGATAGGACATTCCAGGCACCCACCCGAAGGACCGCCTCATATCAGGTTAACCCAAGGAGACCGCCGTTGGTGGACGACACCTCAGCACCACTCTGACACACTTTCCTGCAATCTAACCCAGGAATGTTACCCCGTGGTTTCCCTTCTATCATCAAAGTATGGGGGTCCCGAAGGCTTTGCCCCAATCCCGTCATCCGGTGAGCTGCCCTGAGAAGGGAAGCTGCACAGGAGTTTCTCCCACGGAGTGGGTTTTCAGATTTTTTTTGCGTTTTTGTGTTTTGCAGAATGAAGGATTTTACGGTGGCCGGAGTGCAAATCCTGCCACCAAACTCCAAATAATAAGTAGCACAACTGCAGGAGGACGTCCGCAGACACATTTGGCAATCGATATGGATGGCCGTTGGCTCACAAGGAGCTCCTCCGCCCTCCCTCAAATTCCTTTTGCAAAACTATGACTTCTCTGATCAACCTAATAAGTATTTTGTTTGCTGCCTCTGCTCTGTCCATGTTGCAATAATTCAAAGCGGTCACAATCTCATCAGCACACAATTTGATGTCATCACTAATGACTTTGTTATTGTCTTCTGCCCATGTAAGAAACTGATCCCAGTGAATTCGTCACAGTGCCTCTCCTGCTAACTTGTGACCAGGTACAGCCTTGCATGCTTTCCCATCCATGATGTGTCCCACTGTGTTCTCTCCAAAGACTCCACTTTCGACCCAGATATCCATCAACCCAGATTATTCAATGTGTTTTCCTGTTGATTTCATGAAGTTAATTATGATGTGAAAACCACCAAGTCTGACTATGGTGTTACTGAATTCCTCCTGCATCAGCCCCACAACCTTATTTGCCTTTGCGTTGAAGGCGTGGTCAAATGTAACAACAGTGTGTTGTTGTCCTAAGGATTAAGAAATGTATTTACACCTTGATAAAACTGTGTAGGCTGTTACCATGTCATCTGCTGGTGCATAAATGATTGGAATATACCGAATGCCAACAACCTTTGAATCCACATCTAGTATTATCTGATTGAATCCTGTCCATGCAAGATCAACTTAGTCACTTTCTACACACCCAGCCAATCTCGTCTGGATCCACGAAAAATCCCTACACTGAATGTATTGTGGTAAAAAATCGTCAGACAGACAGACAGACACCAACTTGCGTATTTTATCATGATATCAATGCAGAGACTGCATCTCATCAAGTGAACTGAACCTCCACTTAAGTTATTGAAAGTATTGAATCTCTTTGCAAATGCCCCCCACCCATTAAGACCATTTTTAATCCATAGGATCCTTTTTAATCCATAGGATACCCCCATTCCATCTTTCAGGGTCTTCTCCACTACTCTCCGATGGCAGTAAAGCAAAACTTCTTCGATATTGAGTTTTAAATATTCAACAATTGAGTGTAGATATCAACAGCACAATTTCACGATTATCCTAATTGTTTGAAAATCGGGATATTTTTGACCCAAGTTAACTTGACACCTGTTCAGAATAAAATGACTATTACTGTTTCAGAAACTGCCCAGAGAAGTGTAGTTGGGATATAAATTATGTTTTGGAAATTTATTTTTGTGAGTGTTTAGTATAAAAATACCCCAAAATGTATAATTTGGCGGTCACATGACCTTTGGCCTCTGGCTAACTCGAACTTAGCAGGAGTCCTAAATAGATTCTATCTATTGTGAAGCCAATGTCATAAGCTTCAAAATAAGGTATCATTTGTCAGTATAACTAATAAAATAGTGAAAATATGGGGAATATTTTGAAGAACGCATCTTTTATTTTGTTACAGTTTAAAGTAACGCATTTTGGGGAAAAGGGGTAATCTTTGCCCTTTTTGGAAAAATCTCAGCCGGCATCCACCCTGGTCAAATGCAAGACCCTTTGTCCTAAAAAGCTATGGTGGGTGCCAGCTTGTAACAAGAAAATATTATAAAATCATTTTTCCAGGCCTCTTTTTAGGTTTTGCCCCTGTACTAACTGGAATAAGCTCAGTGTCATTGGGTGTACAAACAAACCGGTAGTGTTGGAGTACTGCCCATCAGTGCAAGGAATGCAGTCAAAACAGCAAAAGGGCTCCCCTTTGAGAGAAACTTTCCGAGTTCCCGGCTGGCACGGCTCGCTACACACGGACCGAGGAACCTGAAAAACAAAGAGAACAAGTTAATCAGCTTTTTGTGACCAAGATTACATATTTATTATCTTGCAGATGCTGTCTTGACAAAATGCCTTTCGTGCTAAACAAATGCCTCTGTTTTAAACGAGTGTTGTGGAAACGGTGAGTGGAGTTGCTTAGAAGGTTGGACGAGAAACGCCGCTGGCAAG
>NC_140961.1:153871960-153906960 GCF_056783735.1 Eptatretus burgeri
GTTTCTTTCTCACATGCAAAAGGAAGGTCTTTATGCTTATTATGTAGATCACTCAGGTACCTCAAATCAACTTCAAAATAATAACCTTCTTCTTCGTCATTCAATTCCTCTTGAGAAGAAATAACAATATTCATCAAAGCCTTTTCATAATCCTTTTCTTCCACCCACTCTAATTTACCATAAGGCAGAGATTGAGACATTGCCCATCCATACAAATTATTAGCATCAAAATACATCAAATAATTACTATCTTTTTCACTATCAAAATTTGGAAGATATTTATTATTTGCTTTAGCATATCTTTTTGAACATACTTGTGATATTCCACCTCTCTTGGACTTCTCAATCATCAAAAGCATATCAGCATCACTGATTATATCTATATCTTGTTTTGTCATTTTCAACATTGCAATCCAAGCTAAACCAGGAGCTGTGAAATAGTGGGCAGGATCTAATCCAGAACAATTTTTTATTATGACAGAGTGATCTAAAAGCTTCAAACACATCAGCTCACAATAAAACATCTGTTTTTAGATGTAAATCATGATATTCTCCAAGGTTCTTTATCTTAAATATTTTCCATATTTCTTGTGCGTGTTTATATTCCTTATCACTTATCTCTTCTTCATAAAGGTCATTATAGAAACTTTCTTTTGAAGGAAGTTGTGTTTCTTTAAATCTCATAAATGAATCCATATAATCATAAAGATAAATTCCCTTACTTGTAAGAATTTTCTCTTTACTTTGAATTTCATTCCTTGTTTGAATTTCCTCTCTCGTAAGAATTCCTTCTTTAATCAGAATTTCATCTTTAATCTGAATTTCCTCTTTAGTTAGAATTTCATTCATTGTTCGAATTTTCTTTATAATTAGAATTTCATCTTCAGTTAGAAATTCTTCATTAATTTCCTCATTAATTCGAATTTCCTCTTTACTTTGAATTCTCTCTTTAATCTGAATTTCCTCTTGAGTGAGAATTTCCTCTTTTGGAATGAATGAATTAAGATTTGGACAAGAGTCCGTGGAGCTTAGATTTGATGCGAGGTAGGCTAGTGGTGTTCCCATAAACTTGTAAGAATCGAGAAACCTAATACGAGTTAAAGGTTTTGTGAATATCATTTTTGTAAATGAAATATACTTTTGACTTGTGTTTGTTATGGCAGAAATATTCCCTGGTGTTTTTGAAACTTCATTTTTAAATAGATGTGTATCATAGTTGGCACTGTTGTGAATAAAGACTGGAATAAAAGAAGGTAATTTATAATTAAGATTACAACAGGAATGAGCGGGACCTCTATATTTACCAGTAATATGACAATGATCCCTAACTTTAGACTCCTTAATTTCCCCCTCACAAATATGACAGATATTGTTCTTTCTAAATTCTAATTTTTCTTCTTTGGTTAATTTCATTGGTTCATTTGTTTCTTTCATTAATTTAGTGAGTCTTATGCAATCCTTTTTTAATCGTTTTACAAACTCTTGTGAAGCTTTTTTTCCACTATAATGTTCAAGTTTGTTATACTTTTCTCCAACAGATGATTTGATATAATAACAGAAACCACAAGGAATATGTTTTTGATATTTATTTGTATATGATTCTTTTGGATTAGGAGAAGCAGTATTTATCTTTTTAAGGATACACTCAAAATCAGCGTATATCACAAATGGGTGCATGATAGATTTATTATAATCTTCAAAAGAAATGTTTTCACCAGGTTTAGGCATTGTAATTACAGCTGATTTATGATTACTCTGATATTTTGAATGTTGTTCTAATCGTTCTTTTGTATGAAATGAATTTAGACATCGCTTGCAAGGATATATTTTGTTTGCTGTTCTGAATACCTGAGAAGAGATTAATCTTGATAAATTATTGATGTATGTGTAATGTGAATTATTTCCAACACTAAAATATAAAAGATCAATGTGTGTTTCTTCATTTTTATCGTTGTTTGAAATTTTTACTATTTGAACTTTGTTTGTATCCGTTAATCCATATACATTAATAGAAAGATTATTCTTTTTCTCAAATTTAGGAATATCTGTTAGTGGCATTGGGAATTTAAAATCTTTAATGTCCAAGGTATTCTCATATTTCATATATTGTTTTACTCTTTCTGAATTACATTTTGGTGGATGAAAGTGAGCAAGAACAGACCAGAGAAAACATTTATTATCATTGTTCTTAATATTAACAACTGCCTTCTTTAGTTTTATTTCTTTTGGTAATACAATATAAGAAGAAGCTTTAAGAGGGTTTGATTTTAGAATGTGTATATCTAAAAAGATGATTTTTTTAATATTGAATCCACTTGCTACCACTGTATTATCAACATCCTCCTCTTGTTTTGATAGTTCTTCATAAACCCCAGTATTCAAAAAATCTTGAAATGATGTTATAAAATGAAGATCAGTTCTCATATAAGGAGTTTGTTCTTCATCTTGTCTTTTCATATTCATTTTCACTCCCATATAAAACTTTAAAGTTTTCATTTCTTTTAATGTCTTTTTAATAACTTTTTCAACATCAGGTTTCACTATTTCAATTGATTCAGCTATTGATGATGGACCGGGTTCTCCAAATTGAAAAATACTTATTTTTATATGCCCTTTAAATGCCCCATCAGTGTTTTCAATATAATAGTCTCCCTTTACTTTAAACTCATTTTTCTTGTGTTTTTGTGATTGAAGATGTCTATTATAACTTCTCTTCAAAATATCCTTTGAACAGATATCACAATGTTTTCTTTCCAACTCAAGAGGACATATTTTATGAAATAGATTAAATGTGTGTTTGTTGGTTCAGAGGTGTTTTCTATAATGTTTATATTTGTGATTACAAACATCGCAGTATGTTGCATTCACCATATTTATATAATAAATCTTTGCTTAAACTAAAATTTTCTTGATGAAAATTTCGTTTATTTTACAGGTGAATCTGTGCTTAAAACCATTTTATCCTCCAACTTTTTCACTTTATAAATACAATGTTTCAAGACACAAAAGACAAGTTTCAATCAATCTCTTCATTTGTTAAAGATAATGAGAAATATGTCAAGGATGTAAAATTGAACAAAGATAAATATAACAACTATTGGATAAAAACAATTATGGTAAATAATATGAGTTCTTCAATTTCCTTCAGTGGAAGGAAATTTCCTTCAGGCTTTTAGTATACCTGATAGAACATCAATTAAAGTATCTCCAACAAAAGTTTCTCCTCTCCTTGTGGTAATATATTCAAAACGAGAAAAAGCAATGAAACAAGAAAAAGTATCAAAACACAAAAACCTTATGGATGAAGCTTTAGAAAGAAAAGATAAGACCATCTGTAATATGCAAGGAGAAATTTGTATTTTTTTCAACAACCCTAAAGATGTAAATCCTGATGAAATAAAGGATGTTAATATATCAGGTGAAATGACATTTCGTTCAATAGTACTTACCGATCATTTTAAAATTACCTTTAATCTAAAAAATGTTTTCTTTGAATCTGGTAATGAAAAAAAGTATATCGATATCGATGGTAATATTATTAAATATGAGTCAATATACAACTGAAAGTATAGATGAATTTCAGTTTAAGTAAAGTTTTACTTTATAAATATGCGAGACTTTCCTGATTCTCCATATGACAAATTTGAGAATTGTCCTGCGTGTGAAAGATGGAGATTAAACACAGAGTCAAAAGCCTATAAACAATTATTATTCTGTGATTATCTTCTAATTAATGATAATAAAAAATATAAAAAGGAAAAAAATTCTTTTAGATTTACACCAAAAATGAATTACTTTGCAAGATTGATTGGAGAAATGAATGTAAAGTATGAGAGTGATAAC
This sequence comes from Eptatretus burgeri, assembly GCF_056783735.1. Taxonomy (NCBI): domain Eukaryota; kingdom Metazoa; phylum Chordata; class Myxini; order Myxiniformes; family Myxinidae; genus Eptatretus; species Eptatretus burgeri. Next base: position 153,875,804 of record NC_140961.1, read on the forward strand.
ACACCTTTCCTTACAAGGTTAGAAACTGAACGTATTAGAGAAATGTTCAAAGGATTGTTGTTATATATTATTCATGGATGTGATTTTCAGGGAAATATCAACACAAGATATTGTATAAATAAAATAATGGATTATCTTGAAATTAAACCTGAACTTAGGATAAAATATAGAGTTTCTAAAAAAGCCAATAATAAATTAAATAACCTGTTTTCCAAATATATAAATGAATGATTTTTTACCAATTTGGGAAAATAAGATAAAATTTAACAACCATAAAAATCTCCCAAATTCATTAAGATGTCTCATAGTTGGTTCAAGTGGATGTGGAAAAACCTGATTACTTTTAAAGATGCTCCTCACTCCCAACTTTTTAGATTATGATAACTTAATAATTTTCACAAAGTCGAGTTTTCAACCAGAGTATCAACTACTCTCACAAGGTTTTAATGCTGGTCTTCAAAAAGAAGATATAATCGGTTTATTTAAATGTCAAAAAAACCTAAATGATTATAACATTGAAGATATAATTCAACTATTTTGTAAAAAACAGAGATGTAAAAAGAAATCAAATCCGATAACTTGTATTCTTAGTGATAATACGGATGATATACCGTCTCCCCAATATTTGGATAAATCAAAAAAGAACCTCGTTATCTTTGATGATTGTGTTAATGAGAGAAACCAAACAGTAATGGACAGCTACTACACAAGAGGGAGACATTCTTCTTGTAATTGTATTTATCTTAGTCAATCGTACTTTCAACTTCCTCGTCGTTCCATCAGAAACAATGCTAATACTTTTATTTTATTCAAGTTAAATTCAATAGATATCAATAATTTTTGGAGAGATAATTGTTCTACATTATGTTGTAAAAAGAAATTTGAGGATTACATGAAGTACACGACTGAAAAATATAAATATATTGTTGTGAAACAAGATGAGATATTAAGGGATATATTTTTTGTTTTAAAAACAATTACATATATAAATGACAACTATTATTGTAAATCTTGTGGGTAAATCTGCTTCTGGAAAAAAAAAACTTTCATAAATCAAGGTTCTTGTGTAGTACAAATGAGAATATTGTAAATTTACTTAAAAAAAACACCCCATGATACGCATTGTATCAACAACAACTAGAGCAATAAGACCTGGAGAAGTAAAAGGTGAAGATTATCACTATATTTCAGAGGAGGAACATATGCGATTGAGGAATGAAGGTCAAATATTTGAGGAGGTTTCTCTTGGTAAAACAAAATATTCACATTGTAAGAGTGAGTTAAGGAAACTAAAATCTGGTGGTCTTGGGATATTAGAAACTAATGCAGAAGGAACGAGACAAATTATTAAACATCTGAGCGGAGTGAAGATTTTATCATTCGGTTTTGATGTTGATGAAGAAACTCAACGCAAACGTATGAAAAGCAGAGATGCAAGTATTAGTGAAGAAGAAATTACAACTCGCATTAATGTTAATAAAGAATTTGATGAAATATTTAAAGAAAAGGATTTATTTGAACACATCTACTTGAATGATGAAGGAAAGGAAAATTTCCCTGTTGATCTTTACAATTCATTAAATGATATTTTACAATAAATAAATGGATGCAAAAGAAAGAGCAAGAAGATTTAAGGAACATCAAGAGTTGGTTTCAAAAGTTGTAAAACAACAGGAAGACATAAAGAAGAAACGCAGACAGAAACTAACGGGCGAAGAAGCATTTGAAAGAAAACAAGAGAAATTTTTTAAACCACTTTTAAAAACTTCCCAAAAAAAAATGAAAGATATTTCCACAGTTCCCACAGTAGAATATAATCCGAAAAAACTTCAAATGTTAAAAGATTTTGATCAAATGACGGAGGAAGAATTAGAGCATTTAGGAGAATTAAAAGTATATGATGATGAAGGTTTATTTCAACAACTGGAAGAGATTAATCGACCCCCTGATTATATTGTGAATGCTCTTCAAAACAATGAATATTCAGCGCATTCAAAAACCAAAGCAGGACTCATTCCAACAGAACAACCAGCAATATTTCATCTTGTTCAAGAAAAGGTATTGATATTTAATGATGAATTAAGGTTCTTAGGTTCTGCTCAAACCCCTGTTAAACTAACTCCGAGATTAATGTTTCTTCTCACAAAAGATAGAACACAAGGGTCAACTGTGAGGGATGAATCAAAGTATATTGATAAACCATTGGATATGAAAAATAATGATGATAGAGTATATATTGATCTGCTGAACACTCTAAATTATAGGGTTAGTATTTCTAGTAAAAGTAGGAAAAATGAGAAGGAGAAACACATTATTCAGGCTTTAAGTATCCTTGGTTCAGGTATTAGTTTTCTTCCAAATGACCCATTGCAATTAGTTAATAGACTTATTGTTGTTAGGTAGTAAGAAGGCTGGAAATAACAATTGTTTTAATGAAGCATCAGCCATTTATCTGTTGTATGCAAATCGTCTAAAGTTAGGGATCACTGTCATCTTACTGGTAAATATAGAGGTCCCGCTCATTCCTGTTGTCATCTTAATTATAAATTACCTTCTTTTATTCCAGTCTTTCTTCACAACAGCGCCAACTATGATACACATCTATTTATAAATGAACTTTCAAAAACACCAGGGAATATTTCTGCCATAACAAACACAAGTCAAAAGTATATTTCATTTACAAAAATGATATTCACAAAACCTTTAACTCGTATTCGGTTTCTAGATTCTTACAAGTTTATGGGAACACCACTAGCCTACCTCGCATCAAATCTAAGCTCCACGGACTCTTTTCCAAATCTTAATTCATTCTTTCCAAAAGAGGAAATTCTCACTAAAGAGGAAATTCAGATTAAAGAGAGAATTCAAAGTAAAGAGGAATTTCGAATTAATGAGGAAATTAATGAAGAAATTCTAACTGAAGATTAAATTCTAATTATAAAGAAAATTCGAACAATGAATGAAATTCTAACTAAAGAGGAAATTCAGATTAAAGATGAAATTCTGATTAAAGAAGGAATTCTTACGAGAGAGGAAATTCAAACAAGGAATGAAATTCAAAGGAAAGAGAAAATTCTTACAAGTAAGGGAATTTATCCTTATGATTATATGGATTCATTTATGAGATTTAAAGAAACACAACTTCCTTCAAAATAAAGTTTCTATAATAACCTTTATGAAGAAGAGATAAGTGATAAGGAATATAAACACGCACAAGAAATATGGAAAATATTTAAGATAAAGAACCTTGGAGAATATCATGATTTTTATCTAAAAACAGAATATTTATTGTTAGCTGATGTGTTTGAAGCTTTTAGATCACTCTGTCATAATAAAAATTGTTATGGATTAGATCCTGCCCACTATTTCACAGCTCCTGGTTTAGCTTGGAGTGCAATGTTGAAAATGACAAAACACGATATAGATTTAATCAGTGATGTTGATATGCTTTTGATGATTGAGAAGTCCAAGAGAGGTGGAATATTACAAGTATGTTCAAAAAGATATGCTAAAGCAAATAATAAATATCTTCCAAATTATGATAGTGAAAAAGATAGTAATTATTTGATGTATTTTGATGCTACTAATTTGTATGGATGGGCAATGTCTCAATCTCTGCCTTATGGTAAATTAGAGTGGGTGGAAGAAAAGGATTATGAAAAGGCTTTGATGAATATTGTTATTTCTTCTCAAGAGGAATTTAATGACGAAGAAGAAGGTTATTATTTTGAAGTTGATTTGAGGTACCCGAGTGATCTTCATAATAAGCATAAAGACCTTCCTTTTGCATGTGAGAAAGAAACCCCAAAGAAAGAATGGTTCAGTGATTATCATAAAAGTTTTAATATTAAAGGCAAATCAACAGAAAAGTTATAAACGACATTCTATGATAAAGAGGGATATGTTTTGCATCAGAGAAGCTTAAAACAGTTTTTGAGAGAAGGATTGAGAGTAGCTAAAATTCATAGAGTTTTAAAATTTAAACAAAGTCCTTGGGTGAAAAAGTATATTCAATTCAATACAGATATGAGAGCAAATACAAAAGTAAAATTTGAAGGGGACTTTTATAAATTAATGAATAATGCTGTATTTGGAAAGACTATGGAAAATGTTAGAAACAGGCAAAACATTAGATTCGCAACATCTTGGAAAGATGCTTCGAGATTGATAAATAAACCAAGTTTTGAGAGAGAAGAGGTTTTTTCAGAGAACTTTTCTGCAATTCATATGAAAAAGGAAAGTATTGTAATGGATAAACCAATTTATATTGGAACAGCAGTTCTTGATTTATCAAAGATATTGATGTATGATTATTTGTATAATGACTTAAAGAAAGAGTATGGTGAAAATGTTTCATTGTTGTATATGGACACTGATAGTTTTATCCTAGATATAAAAACTGATGATGTTTATAAAGATATAAAGAAAAATATTGGAGTATATGATACAAGTAATTTCAGCAAGAAGAGGGAGTTATTTTCCAAAATGAATGAAAAGGTTATTGGTGAGTTTAAGGATGAGTTGGATGGAAAAGTAATGAGTGAGTTTATTGGATTGAGAGCAAAGGCATATGCTTATAAGTATGGTGATCAGATTGATAAGAGGTTAAAGGGAATAAAGAAATATGTAATAAAGAAATCAATAACTTTTAGAAATTATTGTAATTGTTTGATGAATAAGAAAGAAGAATATAGGAAAATGAATACAATAAGAAGTTATAAACATTACATATATAGTGAAGAAGTAAATAAAAAGGCATTAGGAGCCTTTGATGATAATAGATTTATTTTAGATAATGGAATAGATTGTGTTCCATATGGATATTGTATGATAGAGTGAATAGAATAGATTGTGTTTTAACGATGGGAAGATGGGTTAGGGTTTTTTAAGGGCTACCGCCGCGTTTTTTTACAATATATAAATGGTCAAACCAAGTATTAATCAAACTAAAGAGTGGAGAAAATCTCAGTCTTGGTATATAAATAGAAAACATAATGAATGTGAAAAATATCAAATAAGTCTTATTGAAAAAATAACTAAAACAAAGGTAAATAAAACAAATAAACGAATCAATTTAAAAAGTAGTAAGTTAGAGGATGTAAAGAAAAAAATGAATATCCTTGAATGGACTGAAAACTTTAATGGTTATCAATTGAACAATGAAAAAACAATTTACTATAATCTCAAAATGATATGTGGCTCAGGAGGTGGTCAAACAAGAGCATTAAGAGAAGTTTATCATTTCGTAATGGCACAAAAGGGGTATCTTAAAAAATATAAAGATTCAAATGTTTTGTTTTTCAATATTTTAGATGGGGATTATTGTGCAAAGAAAATTGACCTATTGAAGGAATTTGAGAATGAACAAATCTTTATAGGTTCAATGAGTGAGCTAAACAATATGCATCGGTTATTTGATAAAGAGTGTCCCGAGGCTTAGACGTTTCAGATATTTCTTTAGAATCACCTTTAACAAATCTTTATCTTATTGCATGGGTTATTTGAAAAAAAGTATCCCCAGGTTAAAAGGGGAGACAAATAAATATACCTTGGGATAAAAAGGGGGTTTATTTTTAGGGGAAAAAAAATATGAATCGCTGAAAATCCCCCATTCATTTGAATGGGGAAAAGTGAGCCAGAACCAGTATATTCACCCTACATATATATATATATATATATATATATATATATATATATATATATATATATATATATATATATATATATATATATATATATATATATATATATATATATATACTACGCACACACATTTACATACAAACACATGTTTAAAAAACACAAACACGGATATACTATGTACCAGTAAGTGCTTACAAAAGTTATTTTATTTGAAGTTATAACTTGAATTTATAAGTAATTTACTGATTTCCCAACTGTCCGGATCATCAGCTGGATCCCATTTTTTTATGGAGGTTTTGATCTTTTGAGCCCAAAACCTCTCCAAACGTCGGATCCACAATCCTGTTCGCAGGTCCACATCGGTAAATTACTCAACATCAATGGACCCACAATCTAAAAGTTGTGCGCGCTACGGCAGGTCAATGACTTGTAAATTTGAACTTGGGGGCACGAGCAGCCAGTTTCTTTAAAGAAAACAGTCTTGGCAGAAAGCCCATCGCATTGTTACATATCCACCTTCCGACTCAGTGGAGAGACACTGTGCTGAGAAGATTTGGTTCGCGTTGTTGCAATGATAACTACTTATTCATCACTCGCAAACATCAGAAGAGAGGCTTTTGACAGAGGCCAGACATATTTAGCTTTTGACCCAATTAAGCATTGTACTTCATCATGGATGTTGCTCTTCTCGATTGGAATCTCTGAAAATAATCAATACCAATGTCTTTAAAGATGCTGACATATTTGTCCTAGACTTTACCCATGTCATAAACATGACCAAGAGATAACCCCGTGATCAGTTTTCCACACAGTTTGTGCCTTCACTCATCTATCATCAATCCCTCTTCTGATGATTTTGATTACTTCTGCTTGCTTTTTCGTTGAAATCACACACAACATTGAAGGTGGTAACAAACTCCTGCTGCTATAAGGTCTTTAACATCTGCCCATCTTGTATTCATCACAGGTTAAGTTCTTGCATGGTCTATTATCTCGGCTGACTTTTCCGATGTTGCCATTCTGAGTTTTCTCATATCCTTCTCCTGGAAAATCATGCAGAGTGTCCAGTTCATAAGTAGCAGGCAGCACCACTATTTGGCCAAAGGATGAGTATTTAAGAAATAAGGTTTATGACCGCATTTATAAGCAGACATCATAGGCGGTGTACACTACTATATCAATCTGGCCAGTTTGCTTTCGAAGGCACAGGAACCATAGCATGCCTCATGCCACTTGCTTTCTGCTGTATCAAAGTCTGTTTCTGAGAACATTTAAAACCTATTTGGAATATCAGCATACTTTTATCACATAGTCTTCTCTGTTGTCTTGCAAAACAGCCTTTGTCCGGATTTTCCCCTCTTTTGATGCAATGTAAAGATCTTCTGAGGGTACTCGTTTCTGACAGAAGAAGCAGGATATCAACATCTCGAGGTGTTGGATGATTGCAACAGGCTTGATATCTTCAGTCAAATTAGATGTATATCTCCCATGATATCAATAATGATGTCTGTAATCAAGGATCTGCATATGCATACAGATTATTCTGTTCAACAGACAACTGTACACTATCAATCAACAGTACGCTTCATTTCAGTTCAAAGACATAGAGAAATCGATTTTTTGCAGACTCCACGTTAGTCCTAGGGTCCTGAGTTCAAATCCCGCTCAGCTGTTGAATTAATACCAGGTGGGGTTAACTCGGCCTGTCATCCTTCCGACGTCAGCAAAATGAATGCCAGCATGCTGGTATCCTGTGTCGGAGTGGCGACCCGTCCAGGATTGTGCCCAATAGCCAAGGAGACTGCTTAAGCAGCGCAAACACTCTGCACAGAGTATGGTCCCAATCTCCTCTCCTCTCACGTGAGCTCCATTTTGAATTTCCCTTGATGCCTTTGTGCATATAGGCTCAAGATATGCCTAATGTAATCAACTCTCGTGTTGCAAGGGTTTTGCCATCAACTGTTCCCCATTATGAAGTTAGAGAAAAAACGTTGACTCAACATGACCTGTATGACCTAATAATGACCTTCAAAGTCAAGTGTATCCCTGGCATCCAGTTACATCTTAATCACAACCCCATCAAGAAGAGATTACCCCTGGATTCCAACGACACTAAATGATGCCATCACAATTTTTAGCGCATTTTCATTCATCTGGCTGATCTATTCTAAAGGACTCTACTCGTCAGGTTTCTACTTCTGCCTCAGATTTTAAAATTCTCAATTATGTGTTGCTTCTGAATGTCTGCAGCTCCAGAAGAGCCCACGAAGGGTTGAAACGGCAAATGGGTTACCTTGCATAGCTTTTCATTGTTGCTTTATGTAGCTTTCTTTGGCTGGAAGAGTGTGGGGGTTAATGCATTGAAATCCTTGCCGCCTGGGGTAATTGTTTCATTGAGAGCTGATTGGTTATTCCCTGAAATTATGAGTGAGAGATATGATTGGGTCTTGGTATTTATATGTTAACTGCTATTGGCATTGCATGCGGTGCATACTGGGAGCTGCGGCGGTGTGCGTTTGTCTTCACTGTTGCTGATAGCTTGCCAATAAGTGATAAAATCAGTCTGGTGGCTAAGAGAGGAATGCAGCATTGGAATTCTCATGTTTGCACTACTTGTGAATGTCTGCAGCTGCAGAGGAATTCGGGTCGGGTTTGGAACATAAAAGGGCTTACCTTGTGTAGCATTTCTTTGTTGCTTTATGCAACTTTCTTTGGATGGAAGAGCATGGGATTAATACATGAATATATAATCAGGAACGACAGTAAAAGTACTTGCCATGTGTTTTACATCATTCCAGAAAATTGTTTTGTTGGTAATGTTGAGTTGCTTCTCTGGAGGAGCCGATGACTTAAAATCACCAACAACTTGAAACTGCACTTGACCATTCTCATCTAATTGCCAGTTTATCAATTCATACGAGTTTTCATATGGATCTCCATTTTGATCAAACTTCACCAATTTACCGAGGTTGTTGACAAATTCGACATTCCTGAGATAAAACAAAAGCTAAAACTTATGTGAATGAAGTCATTGGTGAAGACGAACTCTTCAACAGCAATGTTTACAATAAAAGGTAGACACAATGGCATATGGGAGATATAAAATTTGAAGTAGTACACATAGCTCCATAAAATGTGAGCAGTAATTCTGCCAATTAAAAAGATAACGCAAAGTTATGGAAGCACAAAAACTGTAAAGCCCAAATTCTTCCAGGAAGAAAAAAAACACAATAAGAAAGAGTTTGTAAAAAAACTAAATGAGGGTACAAAGATGAGTAAACATCACTTGGAAACTTTATTTGGTTGTTAAACTCCAAGTGAAACGTACAGTAAATTATTTTCCTTTCCAAAGTGTTTGATGGCTCTTAAAATCCTGGCTTTAATTTGCTTGTCTGTGTTCATTTTATATTTTCAAAATGTCTCCAACTCACCTATTTTTTAACCAAATACTCAAGAGAAACCTACAAAATGTAGACGGTATTCATAGAGTACTTACCCCACACAGTCTTGAGAAGGACATGGTGCGAGCAGGGGTGCAGAGAGGTGTTGGTGATGGGGGGGGGAGGGAGTTATGTAATACAGTTACGTTAGCTAATTTCCATGCAGATGGAAAATGACCTTGGACAAATTGTATATAGGGTGAAAAGAGCAGAGAGAGGATGTGAAAAAGTAGCAGAGCAGGTTTTCAGGACAGATAAGCTGATGCCGTCCAGTCCTGTTGCAGAATCAGAGTATAGCGTTGCCAAAAACTTTTCTGCAGCAGGTTTTCTGCAGTTGCTCTGGTACGACAGGGAAGGATGAGTACCAATAATGATGGGTTTGGGACACGAGATTTGTAAGCAAACACAGAATTGATGCATTGGCCTTCTCATGAGCGAAGTCAGCTGTGGTGCCATGTGAAGAGAGGGCAGCATACACCAGATAAAGACTTAACAAGGCACCACCAGGTTTTAGAGGAGGGAGACAAGTTTGAAAGTTCAATGTTGAGGTTGTGCAGATGTCGTTTTCTGGCTCTCCAGAGAGTGGATACACACATACTTTATTGCTTACTTTGTGGAATGATGTGAAATTTACTTTGCTTTGGTTTGCTTTCCAGGAAGAGAAGGGAAGTTGTTTCAGAGAAACTGCCTCATGACATTACCATATGTGGGACCTAAGGTAGGATAATTGAAAATGAGATGACATGGGATGAATCTGTGCATCAGAGAGAGTATATTTCAGTAGAAAACTTCCCAGACTGAGTTAATATCAGTGGCAGTAGATATGGGAGACGAGTCCTGAAGAGAGTTGGCTCCTTGAAGTAGTACACATCGCTCAATAAAATGTGAGCGGTAAATATGCCAATTATAATGATTACGAAAAGTTAGAGAAGCACAAAAACTGTAAAGCCCAAATTCTTCCACAGAGAGAAAAACACAACGAGAAAAAGATTGTAAAAAGGTACAAAAAAGGTACAAATATAACTATATGAAGGTACAAATATGACTAAACATCATTTGGAAAGTTGAAGAGAGATAGCCAGACTCCCCGGCACTGAGGCATCTCTCCAAGAATAGCCAGAGATGTTGATTCTCACAAGCATACGATCAGATGAACCAATTGGAACGGAGGGGGAGCAGAACATATTTGCATGGAAGCATGTCATTACTAAGTCCAGAAGGGAGGATTTGCCATTGGAAAGATTGCGGTTTTAAAAGTTCACTGTAAATCAGTCCCATGGAGTCATACAAGTCATTTGCTGAAGTGTCATGGTTGGTAAGAGAGGTACCAATACCCATTCAAGTTGCATGGTGACAATTGAAATCTCCACCTATGAGGAAAACAGAGCTGGGATGAGTGGTTAAAAGTTGGTCCTTGTTGTCTTATAGAGATGATGTAAATGGAGTTGTCACTGTTTGGAAGACTTTACAATACACAGACGAACATGAGGTGGGAAATGTAGGGGAGGTTAGAGCAAAAGGTACTTCTGGGGTTTGGAGGTGTAAGATCAGTCAAAGGAAAGGGAGAAATTGTGCTCTTCATGTGAGGTGCAACAACACCACCAGGGCAGGATTTAGGCCAATCCAATTGGAAGAATAATTGTTGAAGATTTTGAGAAACTGTTGAAGACCATTTAAGACCCCCAATACCCTTTAAGTCTGCCAAGACCATTAAAGACCCGGAAGACACCAAATACCCTAAGGTCCAAATGACCCAAAATACGCTGAAAAACCAAAGTCCATGAGGACGCAAAATTCTCTAAGGACCCAAAGGTCCCAGTTGACCCAAAAGACCCTGAAGACCCAAAAGACCCAGTTAACCCAAAATAACCCAAAGACCCAGATGACCCAAATGTCTCGGAGGACCTGAAAGACACTGAGGACCCAAAATACCCAGATGACCCGAAAGTCCACATGGAGCCAAAATACTCTGAAGACCCAAACAACTCCAAGGACCCAAAAGACACAGATTAACCAAAAGTCCCAGAACACCCAAAAGACTGAGAGGACCCAAATGACCCAGATGACACAAAAGACCTTGAGGACGCAAACACTGAGAAGACCTAAAATAACCAGAAGACCTTAAAGGACGTTAAAGAACCCGAAGACCCAAAATAACCAGACCTGCCTGGCTTACATCACAAAATAACCCAAAATACCCAAAATACTAGAATAATTCTAATGACCTTAAAGACCACGAACACCCAAAACTCACTGAGTACTCAAAATTCCTCAAAGACACAAAATATCCAGATGAGCCAAAAGTCCTGAGGACCCAAAAGATAAAGAAGGCCCAAAATACCCCAATGACCCAAATGACAGAGAAGACCCAGAGGACAAAAAGACCCACAATACCCCAAATGACATTTAGAACCTTTTAGACCACTTAAGACCCATTTTACCTTATAATACTCTTAAGACCACTTTTCACCTTTAAGACCCTTTCAACACTTTCGACACATTTAGACCCCTTCACTCTTTAGATATTTTATAACCTTTTAATCTCTAGAACCTTTAGATCTTTCCACCATTTAAGTCCCTTTTGGCCCATTTGACCTTAATACCATTTGGACTCCTTAGAGCCTTCATGCAGATTAGACAACTTTAACCCTTTCCCATTTAGAGCTTTAGACCACTTGGACTATTTTATATGAAAACAAATATAATATCACCAAATTGCAGACATATTTGTACAAAATATATGTTTGTATTATGGTTGGTGTAAATCATGACAACATAGCAAATCTGTGATGTAAATCTCTGTAACAATGTCGAGAGAGGCGAGCATATTGAGGAAATCCAAGTGAGTAACTACATAATTAAAGGGTATGCATCGTCTGCTTCTTTTGTACGATCTTTTGTATGCAGCACAAGGCTGTGAGGAAGGCAGGTCGCAACAATAGCTGCAAGGCTGGACCGCTGATGCAGTGCCCTCTGCAGGCTATTGCAGAAATTCGTAATTTGGCTCTGATGGTAGTGATAGCTCGCCCACTCTTGGAAGCTGAGCCGAGATTCAAACCACTGGATAGAGAGAATACAGACAAGTGTGGTTACCACTGTGCCATCCTGTCAGCCTAAGGTTATACATTAAGGAGTAAAACACCATCATATTAATGAAGAAAAACAAATATTATGACACCATTCTCACCTGCCACGGCTCAAATCTCAGAATATCTCCACAAGTGGCATTTAATAAAATGTCTTTAATTTGCATGCAATACTGAAGGTTATGCAAAGCCTTTGCGATCGCATACACAGCCATGTATGTGTTGTAAGTTACTCGTAGACGAGATACATCAGTAAGCAATGTGTCAGCTGCCTCGAAATTTTCATTCCCTGTACACAGTTGTGAGGTCTCATCATTTGAACTCCATGTGCAACCGAACGTCTGCTCCCAAAATTCTAACAGGAATATGTTCACTGATGCTGTTTCTTTCTCATCCAAGAGCTTTGTTTTGATTTTAAGCATCTCTGAAGCATTTTGTTTTTGATTCAATATTATGGAAATGCTTTGGTTAAGATATAACTTTTTGTCAATATTTTTATGATTTATTTGCACATTTGATGCAAATTGTAAACAACATATGGATAACCAATTTGTTTTGGATAAATCAATGACATTATTTATCATTTTATTGGAAACTCCATCAGTCCTTCTCACAAGGGTTGATTTCTTGTAAATAGCTGAAGGATCTTTCACATTCAAATGATTCATACAACTTTTAGTTTTTACATCATTTCTGGAAGCAAGTTCATACATTTTGGCTGGGATTTTTGTAACTTCATTCACATTCTGAAGCCTTGGTTGGAGATGAATGAGGAAGTCATGCAGGCCAGGAATGTAACCCCAGCTTGGAGCAAAACCAATTGTACCTTTAAACATATGTATATTATTCTCTGATGAAATGGAAGGGGATTCAATCCAACTTTCACTTGCAATCCATTGCTTATTTGTGATATTTCGCTGCAACATTTCCACTATGATTGGTGTAAAATCTGATGCAGAGGTGAAGGCCAAAATGACTTTGGCCTTAGTCTTTGCAATCTTCTCTCCTGATTGATCAAAATATAAATTATTTATGAGTTTAATTGTCTCTCCATGATATATGATCCACTTCTGATTATATGTGTTATACTGCATTTTTATTTAATGAAGCCGAGGTCGAAGATAATTTCAATTTCGTGTTGGACTCGCACCTTATGCTATTCATCGGCTGTGAATATTTCCCCTGTTCACGCAAAGCGAAAACTGGGTTTAAGCTTTTGGTTCATGTCTGTCCATCTGTCTTATCAGTTTATGTTCAAACGTTTGTGATCAAGGAACAACGTATTTGAATTGAATGTTATATTTTGAACACGAATCAGAACATGAATAAGAAGACAAGTCTGGGGTTTTTTTGTATCTTGGTTAAGAATGCATGATAACTACACATGTGCAGAGAGGAGTAAGATAATATTTTTACTCTGTCTGCCTGCCTGACAGTCAAACAAAATGGAAAGTTATTCCAAACACAAAATAGACTGTTTTAATGGTGTTATAAAGGACATAAACACCAGGCACAAATAACGAATATAACATGATAAATAGGGTGGTGCAATAGATGCTGGGTAAAATAGTGGTAAAACCTATAATTTTTTTATATGTATACCTTTAAACCTTTATTTATATTCAATTATATATTTGACACTGTATATAGCAAAAATCGTCTTCATAATATTTATAAGAACCTACAATTTTTATTCCTGGCATTGGCTTAGTGGTTAGGGTGGTGACTTGGGATCCTAAGTGTCCTAAGTTTGAGCCTGGTTGACAACTGAATTAACATCAGGGGGTTGACTCAGCCTGTCATGCCTGTCAACCTTCTGAGGTTGTTGAAATGAACACCAGTGTACTGGTGATAGGGGCACTGCATCAGTGGCAACGCTGTGCCCCAAACCTATGATGCAACCAGCAGCCAAAAAAGGCTGTACTTGAAGGGACTTCCAATTTTACAGAGGTGTGTTCAGTTACCAAGTTTTTTGTGTAACTAAGTGGCTTAACCACTAAAGCAAGCACTCCATTCTAAACCGTTGATAAGGAACACCTTGCTTGGAAAATGATTGCGAGCTGTTTGGCAATTGAACACACCTCAGTACATGGAACACCTTATTTATATGACTTTTACAATCCTTATTTTATTTAAATTTCATAATATATTGAAGACTTTAGTGCACAAATCATCTGTCATAATATTTCAAGAGCCTCCAGTTTTGCAATCCAGTGGTTCAATTTAAACAAAGGTTCAATTGGGTGGTATTTTAGGGTGCTGTTCAGGACTAATTTAATATCTCTAAACTTTCGGATTTTTTTTTTTTAAACAATCGTTAAAATCATTGCTTTATTAAAATTTAAGTGGCACTGCATGGGATATCGTATTCTATGAACTCTCGAGTTTAATAAGCAAAAGGTTTATCTGCAAAACAACTAGCAAATAATGTTGCTGAGAAATTTCTTCCTTTAAACATGCATTTTCATTCATACACAAGTCGAATTACGTTTTTAGGAGAGGATTCATTGTTTTCAATTACTTTACAGAATATGAGATGGAGCATCCATGTATTTACCAAGACGATTTATTTCATATATGTCCTGTGTTTTGGGGAGAACCTCTTGAAAAGCAAAACATATTCCATAATCCACTGATTCTTCAGTAAATTGTGCAATACCTTCTCTCCCATAATCATCGTTATTCTCAAATGTACCAATGTAAACCCAGCCAAAGTGTCGAACCATCTTCGCAATGGCTATTGCCTGGAATGCATCACTCGGCACAGTTCGCAAAAATGAAGGAAATTGTTGTTTGTCACTCAAGCACTGACATGAGGAAAAGTAGCTTATCTGCAAAAAAACAATGTATGGTATGAAATTTCTAAATTCCTATAATAACTGGTAAATGAAATGTGACCCATTGAAAGTGAAGTGGCTGGAATTTGTTTCAATAAATAAAGTCTAACTTGTGGAATCAAAAAGAGAGCGAAGAAACGAGCAATTGTCAAAGAATGTTGTGAACCGGACTCTCCAACCACAGCATGAATAGGACAATCTTCTTCAAGATATTTACTGAACTTCTGGCCAAGGTAGCTGAGTGCAGCAGTTAGGGTCTTATGCATGTTAAAGCAAGAATCATAAATCATGTATCCAAGCGATGTATTCGGAAGAATAGAGGAGTTGCTGTTGATTTCATCAATGGCATAAATCATTGTCATAACACTGCGAAAACTATTGATATTGAATCTGCAAGAGAGAAAAAGTATGTTTGCTCATCAACTCACAGCACAAGCAAATGTGATTTAACAAATCATACCTCGTTACATCTACATCCCAGTCCTGGCAAATAAAGTGGGCTGTCTTTCTTGGACCAAGAACCCCAATGCAACACCAAAAACAATGCATTTGCCAGTTATTGGCATGATTGACCATGAGACATTTGTACAATATTCAAAATTTATTAATAAAAAATAGATCTCAAAATTAAAATTGTGTTTTTGTTACAATTCGCAAATGGGTTGAACAAA
Source organism: Eptatretus burgeri (assembly GCF_056783735.1). Taxonomy (NCBI): domain Eukaryota; kingdom Metazoa; phylum Chordata; class Myxini; order Myxiniformes; family Myxinidae; genus Eptatretus; species Eptatretus burgeri. The sequence continues at coordinate 153,891,481 of NC_140961.1, forward strand.
TGCACTGCTTTTTAGCTAGATTTTAAAAGCTTAATCTGATGTAGAGGTTGGTATATACTTGCTTAGTACAGGTGAGAGGTTGAGGAGCGACTTTTGGATTCAATGGAGCAAGCTTTGCCCTGCTATGTATTGGAAATAAACCACCGAGCATTAATTGACCAGGAAAAAATATTCCTCTGGACATGTGATCAATGTTGATATCACAAGAACTGCAAAAAAATGTCCTGGAATGTGCAGGAAATAGAAATGCAAAATAAAAAAATAACAACGAAGTTGGGATCGAGAAAAAAGTGTTTAAAAGCTGGATTGCCCGATGAACATTTTCACTTGTCTCAAATCTCTTTATCCAATCCATTACAAATGACCAAAAACATCAATATTAAATTATTAAGTGAAAATCGATACTCAATGCTCTGAGTGTTGATGAACAAAGACAATATCAGTCTGTGCAGGAGAATAAATACTCCTGCTTTATCATGAAAACATGAGCCTCATGGACCTCCGAATGAGGGATTATTTTGGGAATGATCAAAGGTGTTATGAAATTGAAAATTATTAATTGATGACAATTATCATGATGCATCAACAAAATGTCTTTTTTCTCTTTTGTGCAATCAAATTACTAATTTTTCTGCTGAGCATTACAGAAACATCTCTCAGGGATCTCCATTTTCCTCTGCAGCTGCTCTGGTAGTTGTATTCAATTTCCACAACAGAAAGTTTATCGATGAGGGGCTGTAGGAAAGTTAGTAAAATACCACTATAGAAGAAAAAAAGGAAGCCTTTCATTTCTTTTTTTCAAAACATCAGATTGGGTAAATGTCGGTTACAAATGTTGCACAATCGGCACTTTAAATACAGTACTTAAAGATGCAATCTCTTGTGTACAACATTTTAAAAAAATATTACTTTCCTGTCATTTTGGATTAATTTGAAGCAACTTTTACGAATTGTTTCTCTCCCACACCAGAACACAGAAACTGTAATCGAAAGAGCAACAACATATGTATTTACTTATAAGTATGTCACATCAAGCCACTTGGTCTCTGAATGATTCATCATCCATTAAATAACAGATTGGTATTCATGACGATTAGCGTCTGCATGGAAAGCACATTGCGTCTGTTGTGGTGACTGCTCGGGCTCAAACCGCAATTTGGGTGGGGGTGTGAGGGGTGAGGGAGTGGTAGCACGTTACATAGCCAGCTCAGACATTCCACCGAAGCATGGTGTTGCCTGTCTCAGCGACTTACTTTATACACATCATAAAAAGAAAATCATGACCGAGGTTTACTTCCACAATGTCGTGAGATTCCTGGAATTACTCGGACAAAGCCTTTGTAATGACAAGTTTTCTGAAGTGGTCCTTGGTCAAGTTTTTATAAAGGAAATAGTCAGAAAGAGCTGGCTGCCTCTATCACTCCCAAAAATAAAACGATTTGAAGCAAAAACATGTTCACTGCCTATGTCCATATAAAATACATCGATTGTGGACAGATAGCTTGGATAGATGTAATTTCACTTAACAGTGACCTAAGAATGATGCCTATACCATTACAAACGCCTGCAATGCTGATCGGCTCCAACCTTTTGATATTTGATGACCCTTTTAACAGTTCTATTGGTCGTTTAAAACTGAAGGGGAAACTTATAAGGAGAGCATGGCAATGTGAATATATGTCTTTGGCGTCTCATAGGAGCAATTTGGAGGCATGTGATGACTTTTGATAGGTGAAATGGAATGTTACATCGAAACGGATAGACAACCCAGCGTTTTACGATATAGAAAGATGTGTAGTGTAGGGTCAAACACCAAAATCAAAACATTTCTTCACAGCAAAGATATCACAGCATATTTCTCAACCAAAAAAATTTGGGAGCGATCAAGGCTGTCATCTTTTGCCTTATACACCGCCGGAGTTCAATTTTTTGTCTGATAATTATAATTTTCACGTAAGTTTGGATTAATATAAAGCAACGTCTGCTTAATATTGTTTTCTCTATGAGGAGCATTTCCATTTTTCAGCGTGATATAGACAGACAGACAACATTTGCTGATCATATGTGTGTGTGTGTAACATATTGTTTTAAAAATAAAATGATGACATATTGTTTTATAAATATAATGATAACATATTGTAAAAATATAATAACAACATACTGCGTAATTTCAGTCATGACAAATTGTTTTAAAAAAATATAATAACAATATATTGTTTTTTAAACAAAATGATAACATGTTGATATACAAATAATATGATAACATATTGTTTTAAAAATAAAATGATAACATCTTCTTCTTCTTCTTTCGGCTGCTCCCTTTTTAGGGGTCGCCACAGCGGATCATCCGTATGATCCGCATAGAGATTTGGCACATGTTTTACGCCGGATGCCCTTCCTGACGCAACCCTGGTCGCCTCTTACGACACAGGGATATGGTACACCTAGTTTAACCGGGGTATACACCGGCCCAGTATACTGGTACTCATTTCGCCGACCTCGGAAGGATGACAGGCTGAGTCAACCCCCTGGTGTATTAATTCAGTGGCTCAACGGGGCTTGAACTCAGGACCTTTTGGATCCCAAGCCGCTGCCCTTACCACTGTGCCAACACCAGGCTTAAAAGGTTTATAACATATTGATAACCAGAGAGAGAGAGATAAAAAGGTTATAACATATAACAAAAAATGATAACATATTGTTTTAAAAATAAAATCATAATATATTTGACTACAAATAAAATGATAATATTTTGTTTGTATACAAAATTATAATTGCATTGTTTATTATGCAAATGATAACATATTGTTTCAAGTAAAAAATAACAACATATTGATTTATAAACAAATGACAACATATCATTTATAAACAAAATGATAACATAATGTTTAATCAACAAAATGATAACAATATTTATGGTATTTTTTAAACAAAATGATAACATTGCTTTTCAAACAAAATGATGACATATTATTGTATAAATACAATAACGTATTGTTTTAGAAACAAAATTATAACAACATAATGTTTTGAAAATAATGACATTTTGCTTTGTAAAAAAAATTATATTAATATATTGTTTTATAAAGAAAATGACATCATATTGTTTTTATACAAAAATGATAACATTTTGTTTTTATACTCAAAATGATAACATTTTGTTGATATTCAAAATGATAACATTTTGTTTTTATACACAAAATGATAACATTTTGTGATATAAATTAATTGATAACAATATTTTCTTTTCTTAAATAACACCATTTTTTTTATAAAATAAAATGATAACAAATGGGTTTAGAAAATGAAATAATATATTGCTTTATAAATAAAATAACACCATATTGTTTTAAGAATAAAATGATAATGTATTGTTTTATAAATAAAATGATAACATATTCTTATGTTTTTGGGGTAGATGGAGGAGCTTCATCATAAAGATAGGATTGTATAGAGTGGCATTGTACATGGACGAGCAGGAGACATTTTGCTGAAAGTGAAGTAGGATAAATATCAGCTTAAGTTGTTATGTGTCACCACCCGGGGGGAGATGCTATATTTATTAGGTCGGGATTCAGGCTAATTCCTTCCAGTATGTGATTGCCCACTGTGGCCTTTTCCTATGCTTTTCTATTTGCAAGACCAGCGATAAAAAGGAATCACATCTTTAAGACAACAACAACAACTGAGCCATAAGTTACAAGCAGGCAAAAACCATGCCTCCAGGAATGACAACTAGCAAACCACACCCCTGTGGTGGATGAAGGATGGGGATGATGTCGGAAGGTTCGGAGGAGAAGAGAATTGTGTGAGGTACACGATTGGAGGAAAAATTTATGGTTCTTGGCAAAATTTATGGCTACATCGCTGGCTTCCTATCCACATGGTGAAGAAGGCTGCATGATTCTCATGATCATGCTGAGGCGAATTTGTTTGTGCACTGGAGCAAAATGCTAGCAATTGAGTCTTTCGACTGAGTCCTGATGCATGTACATTTCTGAGAAGGGAAGAAGAGTGTGCCTCATGGCCTTATCACAGGGCTTCACAAATAGTCTCGTCGTATGGTCGAGGAGAAAGTAAGGTGATCGTGTTGAATGGACCTGGTGTAAGAGAGGAACGTTTAGCATATTCGCTTGTGAAAACAACCTGCACTGCAGTTTCTGAGCCCTGGTATTGAATACCATCACACGAATACCTCACGTACATTTTCCACCCAGAGAGCGGCTTGGCGCCATTTTTAGGTGCGATTTCCTGCACAGTGACTACGTGATTTCGTCGATGCCAGGTCCAAAAAATGAATAATCTCAGGACAAGGCTGAGTGCCAGAATAAAGAGAGGGATTTTTCTTTTGTTTTCTATTTCCCCTTGTCCACATGTGTAACTGTGTATGAAGGTGCCTCAAATTTTGGCTTTAATTTACCTCACCTTTGATTTATTTCCATTATAAATATTTGATTTATGTTCATTAAACCCCTATTTATAAAATATTGCTTGTGTCTGTCTATTCATTGTGGGTTCGAGAATAAACCCTTGTCCTCCATCCTGGTGAGCACCTCTGCCCCCCACCCCGTCCCATGTCCACATTGATCTCCAAGGATCATGTGTTTGCCTCCAAGGGAGAACTGTTCAGCTATCCTTCCAGCTCAGTCTTAAACCCCTGGACATGACAACTGTTGTTATTAGAGTGGGATTTCATATCCACCAGGACCACAAAATCTGGTGTCAGAGCGAGCTAAAGCTGAAAAAGAAAAATAATTGGGAAACGAAATTTTTAAATCATCACCTCTCTACCATTGAGGGTCAAGGGGTTGTAGTTTCCGAAGTACAAATTGTAGAGTTAATTGGTGTCCAGAAAAAAGAACGCTTGGAAATTGAAGGAATTTTTTACCTGAGGAGATTTAACGTGCGCGGGAAATGGCAGACATGTATGAGATGGCGATGATCGTGCCTGATAGTGACCATGAAGGAGCCAGGGGAAGAGTTGTTCGAGGATGATAGGATAGAAGCTTCCCTGGTCCCAAACATCAGCTCCCCCTCCACCAAAGTGGCAGAGAATGAGAAGCAGAGAGCAGAGGCAATGACTGTCCAGGTCATGCTAAAACATTTAATGGAAAAAATTAACTGACATAATGAACGATTGGATGGCAAAATGAATAAACAAAGTGAACAAATGAATCAACAAAGTGAACGAATGAGTGAATTGAAGGAACAAATGTAAAAAACAAAGTGAACAAATGAGTGAATTGAAGGGATAAATTAATCGAATGTAGAGAACACATGAAGGGAATGACTGAGCAAATGAAAGAGTTTAACCTTCAAAATAGGTGTGTTGTAGCTCCTGAATGTTGGAACGATGATTCCTTGTTTCAGTTGAGATGACGAAACTGCTGCTATTCCTTTTTCAGCTTCCTGTCATATTTATGTTGTGGCTTCTTAGGAAATGGTTTTGACATGTCAAAAATTATTTTTTCTTGTTGCACTCTTTTAATTCTCCCCACATCATTTGGGTCTTTTGTCCACAAGCAGCTCGGCACCTATTACAATATTTCAAGGGAGACATGTTAAGGAATTTATGAGATTTTCCCCAAACTTAAAAAAGTCGGCCATTTTTGACACTTCCAGTCACGTGATTTGCATGACTTCCACAGCACAATTAACATCCCGACCCTACCGTAATGTTGCAACCCAAATTTGGTGGCATTCTGACAGGTGGGTCGAGAGAAGAAGATTTTGAAGGAAATTGTGCGACCACCATTTTGACACACTTCTGTTTACGTTATCAGCATGGCCACCACAATTTTACATTAGGACCGTGTCCTAATGTTTTGTCCCAAATTTGGTAGGATTCTGACTGGTGGATCTGGAGAAGATTGTTGAAGGTATTTACTCAGATGGCCATTTTGACCTACTTAAGGTAATATGACCAGAACAAGCTTGTAAATTCCTGAAATCAGGCAGGCGAGGAATCTTGCTGAAAATTTTCACCTGGATCAGCCCAGCGGTTTCACTAGAGAAGTTCAAAAAGGAGATGGACAGAGGGACGGATGGTTTGCGATAACAATACCTTATCTGGAATATAAATTCCCCTATAAGATAAACCTCCATAGGTATTTACTTTCTTCTCCATTACATATTTTGTAGGTCATCCATGCCTACCAATGGTTTCGTGGTTATCTTATCCAGCCATTGGCAAGTCAGCGCTGAGGGGTATTGCCCCAATGTGTAGCTTAAGGCCCGGTCACACCTTGACGTTTTAGCCAACGTATGCCGATTTTTGAATTTTTTTTCTAAAACGCTGGCACACGTTGAATACGTTATGGGTAAGTTTTGATAACATTGAGAGCACGCTGAAAAACACTGCCATACGTCGTTGTACGCTGGCTTTAAACGTTGTACTTTTCGGTTGTCCTCAAATTTTTTCATGCTTGAAATTTCATGACGAATGCCGGCGTATGACTCACACGTTCCGCTACGCTGGCCACAAGTTGTATGCACGGTCTGCGATCGTTGACAGACGTCAACCCATGCTACTTGTAAGTTAATCATAAGTTGAGACACGCCGAGGTAATGTTTAGCTTACCCGAAACTTATTTATAACCTATGATTAACGTGTTGTTGGCACGTTACGTGATCGTTGCCACACATCGACAGACATTACTTTTAAGTTACTCATAGGCTGAAAGACGTCGGTATAATGGATCGTCCTTGCGTCAGCGTCCACGGCCACGGCCAGGACACTTATTTGCAGCATTCTTCAAACTTTTCTTCGGCATGACGAGGATGTTCACACTTCGATGTCTAGCTTGGCTATGATTCCAATTGTCCATCGGCAGCGTCTATTTAAAATAGTCGAGTTTGAGCGTTTTAACACGTTCAGAAGAAACGCTTCAAATTTCAAAACCTCAACGTCAAAAAACAAAGGCGAGTGACAGCAATTTAAATCGTTCATTGTAAACAATGAAAATGGCTGAGTGGTACCGTTTAAAAGTCGTTGAGTGTAAAAAAAATGCAATTGTTGAGCGCAAGCGTCTACTTTCAATAGTGGAGATGCAGCCATTTAAATCGTTGAGTGGCAGCCTATGAACCTACCCGTGGACACGCGGACGCAAGGAGGATCCATCATAACCCACACCCTCCCCCTCACACTCTCCTACTACTGCCAACATGAACAAACTACTACTAATACTAATACTAATACTAATACTGATACTAATACTGATACTGATACTGATACTGCTGACATGGACATCGACTCAAAAAGGAACTCGAAAACACTGTTGGGTTCCCTTTTATGAGCAGCATTTTTATATACCAATTCCCAAAACTGCTGGGAACACGTCTTTATATGGCAGTTGTAACCTAGAAACACGTTCATTTATTTTTTTTTTGTCGACCAGAAGACGTCATTGGAATACGTCTACATACGTCGATGTGTGTTGGGACTACGTAAAGAATTGGTTCAAAGCACGTCAAACACAAGTTAGAAATAATTGTCGGGTAAAAAACACATTACCGCGACGTGTTTCGACTAATGAGTAGCTTATAAGTAGCGTAGTGGACGTGTTTAAGCGTCCACATATCGTGTGTAAAACTTATCCCCATCGCATGCGGAACGTGTGTCATACGCCGAGTACGTCGTAAAATTTTGAACATGTTTAAAATTTCTTGACGTACTCTACTTACTACGACGTATGATAGCGTACTTTAGCGTTGTACTCACGTATACCAAACTTACTCATACCGTATTTGACGTGCCCCAACGTTTTAGATACATTTTTCTTAGGTCGGCATACGCTGGCAAGATCGCCAAGGTGTGACCGCGATGTTGACACTTCCATTTATACAGCAGTTATGATTCGAATAGTTGTGCGTCAGCCTTTTAATAGGCTACGTCACGACATCGTCGGCGATGCGTGCAACGCGCTATGCCGAAGTTAGACTATCGTTGGGCATCGGTTGTGTAGGCCGAAACAGGTCAGCATTCGTTGTTATAAGTTATCTTTAACACAACGAAACGTTCTGTGTCCATTACTAATATGTTATGCATACGACCAACTCGTTATGAATACGTCCGAATCTTAAAAAAACAAAACATCAAAAGTTCAACGTCAGCCAGCGTTTTACATACATTTTAATACGTTGCCATCGCTGGCCAAAACGTCAAGGTGTGACCGGACCTTAAGGGGAGTGAACTTGTACACAAACTGAAGATCTATTCAAAGTCAACTCTGCAATTGCACTCATAAACTAAAACCTTACAGAGACTCCAATCAAAATTATCAACATTCATTAATTGTCAAATTTTCAACATAATTTTGATTTTCCAAATAAATAATATTGATGAGGAAAAACATGTTAAAATGAATTACTACATGATAATTTAAGTTTCACCTGCATTGGGAATTTACATTCAAGTACAAATGATGCTTTATTGAAAATTACAACTCAATGGGGACTTGTGAAACGGCTTTAAAATATAAATCCTGACAATACAGATTGAGAGTGTGAAATATTTCTGATTGAACTGCAAAGCAGACAAAAAGAAATTTTCATTTTCAAGAGTTACAATATTACTTGTTTGCAAATCTTCCAGACAATAGAACATTTGGGATAACTTGTCGATGGATGTTCTCAGGATAATGGTGTTGTGTTGCACTTTTCCTTTAGCATCCGGAATTATCTGTCAGTTTCACAGTTTCAACGAGGGCAAGAGTTTGTCAGCAAGTGGAGATATCATTATCGGAGGTCTTTTCAAAGTGCGCTCTGCCAATGATCTTGTCAATCTACCTCTTACACAACCTCCCTCTGCAAGAGTTTGCACAACGTAAGTTTATGAACATCAATGCCGTTTTAGCATTACATGACATTATAATGTACAAAGTATATGAAAGATCTGCAATCTACAATAACATTTTTCCAAGAAAGAAATAATTCAATGATGTGATTGTATTTCAGAATTCATCCAGAACATTTGCAATGGACAATGGCAATGGTGTTTTCTGTGACAAAAATTAATGAGAATGACGAGCTCCTTCCCAACATCACTTTGGGATTTAATTTATATGAAAGTTGCTTTTCATTGCCCATTGTTGTAAAAAACAGCTTTTTGATGTTGAAAAACCACGCTTACACTGGAATACCGGGATCTTGTGCACCTCAAATTGTCATTGGCCCATATTATTCAGAAGTTTCTAAGTTTGTCGGATATTTATTGAATGCTTTCTCAATTTCACAGGTAAACATAAATATTTATTGATTGCATTATAACAAATATAAATAAATGTGTGTGTGAGAGTGTGAGTGTGAGTGTGAGTGTGAGTGTGAGTGTGAGTGTGAGTGTGAGTGTGAGTGTGAGTGTGAGTGTGAGTGTGAGTGTGAGTGTGAGTGTGAGTGTGAGAGAGAGTGAGAGAGAGAGAGAGAGAGAGAGAGAGAGAGAGAGAGAGAGAGAGAGAGAGAGAGAGAGAGAGAGAGAGAGAGAGAGAGAGAGAGAGAGAGAGAGAGAGAGAGAGAGAGAGAGAGAGAGAGAGAGAGAGAGAGAGAGAGAGAGAGAGAGAGAGAGATTTGATTCGCAAAACCGTTTATTGATTGCTACATGCAAAAAGGCATCTTTGTCCATTGAAACATTACAAGGTTATCACCAATTCCATATTATCCACAAGACACAAAGCATTACCACAGCACCATTTCTTCTCAAAAAGCTTAGAATTCCCCATACTTACATAATAATTAAATTGTAACTTAACTCTTGCTTCAACGAACCCTTTAAAAATGGGCATCACATTGGACCTATGACCATTATCAATCTTAATTTTCCTAGATTTATATATCCTATATTTTGCAACAGCCACCAATAAATTAAGCAAGACCCCAGAATCCTTGCATGGGGGGGGCTAAAAGGTACCCCAAAAACAAACCTATGTGGAGTGAAAGGAAAGGACAGTTTATGAGAAAGGTTTGAAAGTAAAGAAAGAAGATGTTTTACTCTATTGCATTGTACGTATGCATGAAAAAGTTCCTCCTTGTGTTCACAGAAAGGACAAGTGACTTGCACTGAGCTATTGGAAAGGTGTTTCAGGGTGTTGGATGGGAGGGCCCAACGGGCTAGTCTCCATTGTATATCGGCTAATCGTCCATAAATCGGTAATGTGTACATCACTGGCCACAATGGAGCTGAAGCACACCCAGGTCCTAGCTTTTCTGACAACCTTGCTATACGTGCTGATCCAAAAGGGGATAATACTGATTGTCTTTGTCTGCAGAGATCATGAAGCCCAGTTTTAGTTTGCAAGTGAAAGGAGGGAGGAGTTATCACTGCTTAAGCGAGCAAGGGGGAGCACCTTAGTTTCGGGAAACCCCAGTCTAAAATCCTCCTCAATACCAACACCTTCCCAACCAATATTCAGCAGTCGGAATTTCCTAATCACACTTCAGATAATTTGGTCTACGAGTCGAAGCGATCTTGACTCCAGGCTTGCTGCAATTTCCCCAACAGGTCTCCATTTCAGTCCTGCTGAATCTCTGAGATCACACACTTTATTGACTCATCCTTGTACAAAACATTTGATCAAGGCATTACTCTGTGGAATACCTGGGAGAAATGGATTGGAGAAAAGCGGTTCCTGGAGGAACATTCTGCAGTTATAAGCATCAATTAAACGATGGATGCTAAAACCCTTCCAAGTCTCCAGCAAGCTTTGGTGAAAAGTTGGAAGTGAGCCAAGTTGAATCCGTTCCAGATCAATCAAGAAAAGTTGTCGGTCATACAGCAATCCTCCAGCCTGTTGCAGCAAAAAGAAAGCAAAGGGACGCCATGGCAGTCGCTCAGTGAACAGCAGTTTTTGCACTGTTTGTAGACGAAAAGCAGTGACTCTGTCAGAGAGGTCCATCTCGCTCTGGCCACCCTCTTTCCAGTAAGAGTACAATATGGCCCGTTTTAGCCAGTGGTAGCCAATCCAGAAGAAATTCACCAGTGCTCGCTGGATGGCAAGGACTTTCCCTTTGGGTGGCTGTAAGGTAATAATTTTGTGCCATAACTTAGCTGCTATTAGATTATTGATAACCAGACGACGTCCCCTATTGGACAGGGACCTATATAGTCCTTTACATGTTTTTAACCAACTTTCAATCTGCTCAACCACACCCTCCCAATTTTTCGATTCTATCTCAGGATTGCCAAGATAGACTCCGAGATATTTGACCCCATCATTTTTCCATACCATACCCTGTGGGAGTAGAGATGGTGGTTCTGAGGAGAGATCCTTATGACCACACCATAGGGCTGTGCTTTTGTTCCAATTCACCTCACTAGAAGATGCTGCGGATAATTTTCCCAAACATTGTCTTAAACATAAGACTGTTTTTGTTTCTAATTGATACACAAACATCTTCAGCATAAGCAGTCAACACAAATCTTGGACCTTCTGCACCTCCATTATTCTGGGGAATTTGTTGCCTAATGGAGACCAAGAGTGGTTCCAGCGCTATCACATGCAATAAGCCAGAAAGAGGACACCCTTGAGGAATGCCTCGCCAAAAGGGAAAGGGGGAACATAGCTTATTGTTAACTTTTATCATGCAGTAAGTGCCAGAGTACAATAATTTCACATATGATATGAACGAATTCCCAAAACCCATCCCTTAAAGGACAGAAAAAAGATATTGGTGATTAATGTGGTCAAACGCTTTAGCTTGATCAATAAATACTAGCCCATAATCATCAAACAAACAGTTATTGCAAGAAAGACTATCTCTTACTAAAAAAATGTTGTAATGTAAAGACCTTCCCGGCAAACAATAGGTCTGGTCCGTGTGTACAATAGAACCAAACACATCTTTCATGCAATTTGCAAGAACTTTCCAGAGAACCTTATAATCAGCACATAATAATGATACAGGTCGCAAGTTTTCAATGAACTGAAGGCCACCAGCTTTGGGTATTAAACACACAATTGCTCTCTGACATGACAGTGGCAATTCTCCAGCGCGAATACTTTCGTCGAGAACATCAAGCAACTCAGGTCCAATAACCCTCCAAAAGGTCTTGTAAAATTCTCCAGATAAGCCATCAATCCCAGTAGCCTTCCCGTCTTTTAAACTTCGCATAGCCGTTTCAAGTTCCTCGGCCGTGATTAAGGAGTCGAGCACTCGTTGTTGGTCCTCTTCAATTTTTGGAAGTCCAGCAATCAGTTCCTGTATCATTCCATTTTCTACATTCCTAGGGGAGTAAAGGTCTAAGTAAAAATCTTTTAAGACACCCCAGCTTCCTTGTTGGGATGTCTTGAAGTCTCCATTTGGAGTGAGAAAGCTATGAATTTGTTGAGACTTCTTGGTAGAGTTCTCTAATTTGAAAAATTATTTATTTGGCATAGCAAGTGACAGATTGCTCATCCTCATTCATACCAAGGTACCTATTGCCCTTTGTTTAACCATTTCTGTTAGCAAAGTTCTCTTTGCCCATAACAGTTGATCTCGTGTGTCCTTCCCAGCGTCGTCATTATTCCCTTCTAAAGACAAAATTTCAGATTTTAACAAATCTATTGAGTAAGATTCCATCTTAGTTGTGTCTTCACTATATTCTGGCAAAAGAATTTTATTTGGGACTTTGCAAGGTCCCACCACATTCGGAGGTTTGTGTGCTCAAACTTAAAAGTGCAAATTTTTTTCCACTAAGCCTTAAAATAGTGTTTAAATTTTTTGTCACTTAAAAGATGAGTATTCAAGGTCCAATATGGACTGCCAGTTGATGGCAATGGTAATTTAAAGGAAATCACAACTAAACTATGGTCAGTAAAACCGGTTAGTAAAATTTGGGATGGAGTTATAACATTTAGCATTGGCTTATTGACATAAATTCTATCAAGTTTTGCTCTTGATATAAACCCGTCCTGACATCGGCACCATGTGTAGCTCTGCAGGTATGGGTGTTGTAGTCTCCATACCTCTGTAAAACAATAGTTCTTAATTATGTCCTTCAACCCTTTACTTGAGGCTACATGGGGCTCATGATCATTCCTATCAACTTCTGGGCGAATAGTACAGTTAAAGTCTCCAGCAAAGCAAACAAACGCAGTCGGGTCCTATTCTTTAATGAATTATTCCAAAATAGGAAAAAAAATTCCTTTCTATCGGATCACTCGGAGTGTAGACATTCACCACAATTATTTTTTGTGCATTACACAAGAAGTCCACAGATATATGATGCCCTTTTTGTATTTCCTTGAAGGAAACCTACTGTGCAGAAAACTTTTGATTTAAGCACAGGGCAACCCCAGCCTTGGGTGTGGGAAAACCGCTTAGGAACCACTGCCCTCTAAAAAGTTTCTCCCACTCAGTTTTTAGAGTGTTTGTTGCATTGGTCTCATGTAAGAGAATAATATCAGCCTTTGTTCTCTCTCAAGCTTGGATCCTTTGAATTCTTCACAATGGGGCTCAACCCCCCTTCATGTTAAGGGTTGCAATCTTTAACTCCATCATTGTCGAAGTTTAGGTGAGAAAGGAGACCAGGCACTAAAAAGAAACTCCTTCCTGCAATTCTTTGTTTGCTTTTGTAAAAGCTTTCCTGAGGCATTGATACTGTGGTTCAGAAAGTTCCACAGAGTCATTATTTCTCTGTATCATATGTTTTTCAGTTGCAATGAAAACTTTAATATCAGGAAAATAATCCTTAATTTGCACCTTGCATTGCCTGAAGGTTTCGTTTAGAAACCTAAAAATTTCCTCCTTTACTACTACATTTTGCTTGTTATTCCCCTGCAGTGACAAAGAAGTTTCACTTAAGGAGGAGGAGCATTCATCGGGGACCACAACTGTGTTGTTTACTTGTAGTTGTGTTCCTTGACCCCCTTTTGTATGGGAAGTGGTGCTTTCTTCCTGTTGGCACTGCACGAAGGAGTCTTCTTCCTTATCCGTCAGTTTTTGTTTTTTTCCCCTTTTTTTGTCATATGCCTCAAGTTGACTGTTATCTGCGATAACCAAGCTTTCTGTTTCATGCATACAAGCATTCTTGTCCATCTTTTCATCTCCTTCAACATTAGCAATGGGTGGAAGCTCATCTCCCAGTGCTTCAGTATGTGAAGGCTTGTCGAGACCACCATCTTCTTGGACTACCAACACTTTGCTGCCTTTACAATTACTGTCATTGCTTATGTTGGGTGTTTCAAAACTCTCATCGAAGCAGTTACCATATCTTTATCGTCGTCACTGAAAAAAAGTTCCAAGGGTTCCAGCCCTTCTGCTGTTTCAACTTGGTTACTATTGACACCATCTCTAATCCTACCTGAACATTCTAACATATGTCATTTATCTATCTGTGGCTGGTTTGCCAAATCTACCAACATGGCTGTGGTTAGAAGGGGAGGTTCTGCCATTGCAGTCACGTGACCCAATCCTCCTCCGGCATCCGTATTTACATGGCTCAATTCCTTCTCAACAGGGGTAGTCACATGTTTTGGTTTACCTGCAGCCTCTACAGTCACGTTACTCAACCTGCCTGCGGTAGTTGCGGTCGCATGACCCAGTCCATCTGCAGCAGCTGCAGCATATGTTTCTTTCTTACCGCTAGGACAATAATATTTGGTGTGACCATATGCCCTGCAGTTCTAACAGATTAAAGTTTCTGTCATTGCAAAAATCCTGTAGTCATGCTTCGCCACTTCAAAGGTCATCGAGATATTCAACTGTGTTGTACTGTCTTTTAAAACAACATAGCAGAAACGTCTATAGGATTCCACATGCTTTAATCTGTCGTTCCTTGTCCGTAACGGGGCCGTTATAATTCTCGACACTACAGTGCCATAATCACCGAGCATTTGTTGAATTGCTTCATCAAGAGAGGAAAGGCGGAATATTGTTTAATATTATCTTTGTAGCAGGAGTATCCATTGATGAGACAGGGACAAAAGTTTCATCATCTCCCAGGAATAAACCGTTTTGGACAACGATGTCGACTAAATGCATTTGTGAAACAAAAACTACAATCTTGTGGCTCATTTTTGAAGCAGCACGAATGTTTTTTACTCCTATCTGTTCTCCAATTTTGAGAAGAATGTCATCCATCATTACACCTTCAGGTGGGACTAAACATAATCCGTGCTTAAGGCCCAGTCACACCTTGACGTTTTAGCCAACTTATGCCGATTTTTAGAAAATTTGTCTAAAACGCTGGTACACGTCGAATACATTATGGGTAAGTTTTGATAACATTGAGAGCACACTGAAAAACACTGCCATACGTCGTTGTACGCTGGCTTTAAACGTTGTACTTTTCGGTTGTCCTCAAATTTTCCATGCTTGAAATTTTAAGACTTATGCCAGCGTATGACTCACACGTTCCGCATAACGCTGGCCATAAGTTGTAGGCACGTCACGCGATCGTTGACACACGTCGACACACATTACTTGTAAGTTACTCATAAGTCGAAACACGTCGAGGTAATGTTTAGCGTACCCGAAACTTATTTCTAACCTATGAGTAATGTGTTG
>NC_140961.1:153911960-154091960 GCF_056783735.1 Eptatretus burgeri
AATTATTTTGTCCATAGTTATCGGTGTAAACAGATTTGAGTAGAAAACCTGTATCGAATGTTTACTGTCACTCTGGCAAGTCAGAACACCTTTAGGAGAGTGTAAACTGTGAATCTGCCGAGAGGTCTTGACGGCCTTCTCAAGGTTGAAGAATTCCTTATTTGGAGTCTCCAGTTGAAATCTGCTCATCCGAAGATGAACCATTGCTCCAGCCACACGATCCTTGACGAGTTCAGCCAGTAAAGTCTTTTTTCCACGAAATGCTGATGGTGATCACTTCTACTGGAAGCTCCAGCTTCTTGCATATATTTAAGTACATCTTCTTTGACAGCACTTATCAACCCAGATGCATTACTGGTGGTATGTGAGCAATATTGCTGACAGAAAATCCGAATTTGGGATTTTGTATAGTCTCACCACTGTCGGGTATTTGGAAAGGAACACTTTTGTTGTTCTAACTTCTTCCATACCAGTCTGAAGGCATTTTCGAACTGCACATCTTGTGATAACTTAACATTGAATGCCCAGTATGCACTGTTACAACAATTAAAGGGTAACATAGATTCCATTGCAATCATATGATGATCAGAAAAGCCAGATGGACTTATGCTTGTTCTCTGAAACAGATTCACCATTCCCTGAGTTACATCGAATCTGTCCAGTCGGCCCATGGTTATATGGGTCTTTGAACAGCACACCCATGTATATTGATGGGTGTTTGGATTTTGTAAGTGCCAAACATCCCGAAATTTAGATTTTTGTACAAGTTTTGCCAAAACCAGAGCACTGGGTGGATCGGGCTCAGGAGTATTCCTGTCCAGTCAGGGGTAGAGTGTGCAGTTATAATCTCCCCCCATACAAATTAGACTAGTTAAGTCAACAGTGTTTAGAGAACCTGCTAACTTTGGAAGGAATATAATCCTTTCAGCGCTGTCGCTGGTGCAATACACATCAATAATATAAATTTTTTGATTGCTGCTTATCAATTCTACAGCAATTAACAATCCTTTACAGACCACACTCCAATAAATCTCCGAGGTTTGGACTTTGGCGTGCACAAAAATTGCCACACCTGCCTTAGCATCCTCAAAGACACTGGAGAAAAAAGGCAACCTTTAAAACCCCTGTACCACTCATCTTCACAAGGTTGGTTGGTGTGTGTCTCTTGTAAAATTAGAATATCTTTTTTTTTTATTTCTTATACATCTGCAACACCTCGAGGCGAGGCACACAGCTGCGGCCTCCATTTATGTTGAGGGATACTACCTTCATTTATTTATTTATTTATTTTTAGAACTTACTACTATTACTGCTCTTGGAGTTCTTTTCTGGCCTCAGTGGCACATTTCCTCAACTGCTGGAATTGATGTTCTGAAATCATAACTTGCTGAGGTTCATGAATCATATATTTTTTTTGCAGTTTTTAAAAAGGCATGGATATTCGGGAAAAAAAAAATCCCGAATTCTCACATGCCTTTTCCTGAAGGTTTCATTTAAAAATTTAATAATTTCATCTTCTGTTACCATGGTGTCTCCATCGTCCTCTTGGGAACAACACCCACTAACTGACAGAGTAGAAGAGGTATCATCGAAGTCAACCTCATCATCTCTGTCATTCTCTTCCTGATCCAAACTTATTTCTAAATCACAAATCTCCATAGAATTTGAACCATCAATCTTTCCATTCCCGTTTAGCTGCCCACTATCACATGCAGCCTCTTTCTTACCATCCCTTGCATTTTGTTCCAGAAGGGAAGGACTGCAGATTTCCTCTGAAGGACTTTCCAGCTTATCTGCCTTGTCATCACAAACACACACCTTTGCGCATACCTCAGTGACAGATTCATTTTTATCACTGCAGACACCAAAATTCTCAAAAACCCCACTTGTATCGTCCTGAGAGGCACGAGTGTTCTCAATGTCTACACCACACTCGTACAACTCGGGCAATTCAGCGAGTGGTACAAATGAATTAATCAGAGTTATATTGAGTTCTGGTTCAATTCCCAGTCCCAAAGAGGGATTCTGTACGAGAGATGCATCCCGCAAGATCGGTACATCTGACACAACGAGTATCTTACTTTGTGTTTTCTCTGTTTCATTGAAGATTGGACACAAACGTTTTGTCCTTTTTTAGAGACACTGTCACGAACCCCTCCATGTCGTCATCGGTACAGTCCTGTACAGTGGAGGTCGAAGGATTAAACACTTCTGGTACATTAGTGGGTCGAGAGGAGCGGCCTACTATTTGCTGCTCACCAATATGTGGTGGGAAAGGTTCTACCATTTCACACCCCTCAGTAAGTGGGGGAGGGGTCTGTCGCTTCCTGCCCACGAACAGGTGGTGAAGAGGATTCTCACCTTTAACCCACCCCATGACGTGGGGAGGGGGGATGTACACTCTCCTGTCCTTGATTTTCTGATGATCTCATCAAAACGGGGCAGGAGTTCTTCACATGACCGTACGCTCCACAATGATAACACGCCATGACATCCGTGGAGGAAAACATTCTATATACATGACCATTAATTCTTGCATGTAAAACGACATTCAGCTTTTGCTCATTTTTAGGCAATAACATGCACAGTCCCCTTTTAAAAGTCATCACGTGTTTAAATTCTCCTCTTCCTGAGTGTATCGGCATCATTGTGATCTTTGATACGATCGTACCGAACTTACTCAATTGAGCACACAAATCATCATTCCGGATGAAAGGTGGAGCGATGGACACGTTCACCTTAACCGCAGGTGTGTCAAGCGGCGAAACAAGGAGAAACAGGTCGCGGTGCACGGTAAGGCCTTGCTCCACAACGGAGGTTACCAATGTGCACCTCGGAAACGAACACAAAAAACTTCTTGTTCATTCGAGAGTCTGGACGGATATAATGGAAACCAACGATCTTTCCGATCATCCTCGGGGACACGTCCTCAATCTTTATCTCCCTCGGGAGATCACACACGAGGCCATTTTTACGAGAAAGTGACTCGTACATGCCATGGTTCAAACGAACGTTTGCCATAGCTAAAAGTAATTTTAACAAAAATAAGAGTTTAAATCAACAACAGAAACCTACCACAAGCGACGCTGGCAAATGGAGGAAAATAATAATAATAATAATAATAATAATAATAATAATAATAATAATATGGACGAGGTCCAAGAATCGTTAAAGGGAGCCAAAAGCGTTGGCTAAAACTAGCAAAACACGCCAGATGGAAACCAGGCCTCAAAACTGGGAGGGGTTCTGAAATAGACCCGAACACCACCTACCGTGTGTGCTCTCTTTCTGTCTCTCTCACTCAACAGATAAGACAAAATAAAGAGAAAAGGAGTAAAGAGAAAACGAAGACTAAAACATTTAGACAATAAGAAGAGAGAAAGGAGAAGCAACACAGGCTCCACACATACCGCCAGGGACTGAGCAACAGACCTTCACGATTGCAAATGCGTGCCAAGCGAACAACACCTGTGCAAAGTGGGAGGGGGAGGGGAGAGAGAAAGAGAAAAAGAGAAAAAGAGAAAAAGAGAGAAAGAGAGAAAGAGAGAAAGAGAGAAAGAGAGAAAGAGAGAAAGAGAGAAAGAGAGAAAGAGAGAAAGAGAGAAAGAGAGAATTATTTGATAAAATAAATCATACATCACCTTCCTCATCCTTCAAGTTTGCCTTCAAGTAATTTGTACTGCTCGGATTGGCCTTGTAAGTAACGTCTTCAAAGGAGATTATAACCTTTCGCTATCTATGGGCAAGACCTCACGTTTACTGGGAACCTTTAGTGGCCTCCGTAAATGCAACAATTTGTTTGTGTGACTCAACAAAATTTATTATTTCTGCTTTCAGTGTCATTGAGTTGGAATCGGAATGAGTGCTTTAACATATTTTGTTTTTTGATAAAGGACAAATAAAAATCCAGAACCACTGTTCATCTTCACTCATGTGTTCCTCTCTTTCCTGCTTGTGGAGCCAACTTGCACATTCTCCTCACTCTCATTCTTTCCTCTAGTTCTTACAGACAGCTGCCCCTAGGTCTTTAAGACAGCTGTTCCTCATCATCTCTGATCCGCCCCAATTAAAACCATGATCTTTTCTATCCCCGTAAACTGCTCTCCACTCCCTCCCCAAGCCAACCTCCTTCAAAAATTGCAGTTTTTCCTTCCTGAAAGTTTGCTTCTGTATCCACATTATCCACCTGCATTCACACCTACCCTTCATCCGTACCCGCATCCTTAGTTGACCGTCTCTGTTTATTTTGTCCTTTGGCCCGAATGTTGACATTTCCCCCCTTCTCTTTCTGCTGTTCCTATTATTATGTTGCATCCTGATCCATTCTGTGTTCTCACTCTTCCAAGAGCTCTGATTATTTAAAATAAAGTAAACAAGAAAGAGCAATCGGACATTGCAGACCCTCGCCAGGACTTGTTTTGTGTGATGTTTGTGTAATGGTATGTAAGGTAATTAATGAGACATACCTAGAACTGCCACGATATAACTGCTGGCAGTGATGAATGGGCACCAGATGTCCCACTTTGATGCAATCCCACTTTGTAGGGACACCTAACCTTGACCCATGATGTTTATTATTACCCTTGCCAGAGGAGTGGGTATTACATTTGGGTCAATTTGTCTGTTTGGTTGTCTGTCTCGATGTTTGTTTGTCCTCACATAACGTGAGTACAGTTTTTCTCTGCAATCGCGTGTTGGATTGACACAAAATTTTCACCATAGGAGAAACTACACAGGAAGAATGTTTTTGTCATAACCTTGATGTGATCGATCAGTTGGTTTGGCAACCATATTGGAAAAATGCGAAAACTTTGGACCTCTGAGCCTTTGAAACCACACCGTGGAAAAAATTTAAAGGTCATTTGGCAAGTACTCCTCATGGGGAATAAGTTTGATTTTTGTATGATGTCATCCATCCAGGTTGCTTTTGATGACTCCATCTTTGCTCATTACTTCTTTGGGTTCCTTCTAATGTCTCCAATGCAGTATTTGGTTTTCTGTTTGAATAGGTGCTTTCGTTATGATGTCATATTTGCATACGTAGAATGCTACATTTCAGAGATACAGTGGTCCAAAGTTTTTCCTTTTTTCCAACATGGCTGCCACAACACGTGACCTCATAATTATCATTAAAACATTCTACTTGAGGAGACACTCCTTTGATGAACATTTTGTCACTCCTACATGCGGCTTGCAGAGAAATACCATATTTTTATGTACGTTTTGTGTGGACAAATAAATGGAACCATATTGAATACCCTCTCACCTGGCGAGGGTAACAAGAGCAAGAATTGCTTTGCAATACATATCCCCAATCAATGTGATATTTTCTCAGTCCATCTTACTATGATTCACCGTCTGTCTGTCTGTCTGTCTGTCTGTTCCCAGGTATCGCAAAACGGCTGAACCGATCACAACCATTTTTAGGTGTGTAATCCTGGGACCCCTTGGAGTAAAATAGGCATAAATATAATAACATTATCCCCTTGACGGCTCCGATAGGGAGTGAGTGCTTCTATTAAAGATAATTGCAAAAATGATCAAACATATGACAATTTATATGAATTTTTACATCAAAAGCAAGGAACCATTTTGTCATCTCACGATATGTTATCATCTCACAATATTTTGTCATCGTGATATTTGTATGCCCAAATTATAAAAACTACACTGGTTTTTGTGGTACACTCCCCCCCCCCCGACACCCACCTCGTATGCCCGACCACCACCTTGTACATCCATGCATCTGAGAGTATAACATAACATTATACTCTCGTCGAGTATACTCCCTGTCGACAAAACATTAGGAACACATCAGGATAACTGTTTATATTCGAGTCGAGTATCGAACCAAGGCACAACATCTCAGAGGTGAGTGCACATACCTGGTGAGTGTGCATACCTGGTGAGTGCGCATACCTGATGAGTGTGCATAACCTGCCAAAGATTCATTGAAATGAGATGGTACATTAAGAGCATTTGCTTAGCGCTGTCTCTGGTGGTAATGCTATCGAGCTACTCAGCAGTCCAACTGTACGTACCTTCACATTTCTTCAAACCGGTTACATGCTTTCTTTTGTATTAATAATTGCATGTGGATATGGCCAATAAATGATCATGATTGGATCCAGCTATAGCTTCATGTTGGGCATATAGATGAATAAGGTAAATTGTCATGTACTTAAAAAAAATCGATGAACTTTAAAAAAAAATTCACTTAAATTAAATTTATTGAGCAATATTTAAAAAATTTCAATGATGGTAATTTCCAAAGTGTTTACATACAGTAAAATGAACACCAATATTATTATTATGTTAAAATATTTGTTAAAATATCTGTTTCAGATTAGCTACGGTGCAACTTGCACATGTCTGAGTAACAAAAAGGAGTTTCCGTTTTTCATGAGAACCTTTCCAAGTGATGATAACCAATCGAGAGCCATTTTGAGCCTGTTGCACCATTTTCAATGGAAATTTATTGGAACAGTTGCAGTTGATGATGAATACAGCAGAAATGTAATGACCCAGTTCCTCAAAGAGGCAGAAGAACAAGGATTCTGCATCGCTTTCAGAGAAATGCTTCCTCAGCATTATAACAGTCAGCACCTTGAAAGGCTTGGTAAAAAAAAAAAAAGACATTGAAATAAGTTCCTCAAAAGTGTTTACATTAACAGTAATTATCGAATATTAAATATTAGTTGTGCCTATCTATATCATACTTAATCAATAATGGTGAGATTTTTGACATCTGTCATGAGCTGGATCCTCATAATCGAGTTTCCTGAAAGAACGGTGGTGGTGAGCAAAGATGGAATTTTGTGATCGAGGCTCAGCCCAATCACAATATCTTCCTGTGATTCAATCACAATGATTAGCCAAGAAATATAATCCTTCCAATATAAAAATGTAAAGCTCCAAAATCTTATATGGCTGCCCATTAGGCAAGACACTGTTGGTCTACACCACTGGCAGTGCAAGCATTATGAGCCAGGAGTTAGGTATCCTTCCACAAGTGAGTGATCACCACAAGACTGCAATAAACAGATGATGATAAAGTATGCAATTTACCCTGCACTCATGAAGTGAAAAGCAGGTTGAGGCAATATGGTGTACGTATGTATGGCATACGTGTATGCATTTTGTTAAGAGTGTACATCAAACACTGTTCAGTGGAGGAAAGTGAAGCCTCACCACATGTTACATATCAATGTAATATCGGGGTCACTCTCTTTTGAGGTCAAAATAGGCCAAAGGTGAATATTGGCCATTTTTCAAAAATCCTTAATTTTCATCCAATTGATTAGAAATTTGAAGGATTTGCATATCAAGTCTGGCCTCCAAAGCCAAACTGGCCTCCAAAGCCAGTCAACGACTGGGCATATGCTCTCATGCAAAGTCTTTCCTGAGCACATCTGAGCTCCTGACCACATACAAAACTTTAATCCAAATACTAATGGAGTACTGCTCTCCCCTTTGGACTGGTGCACCCGCTTCTCACCTTTCTCGGCGTCATGCTGTGGCAACCAAGGCATTTACATCTCCTGTGATGAGGCTGAGACTTTGGGTCTCTCACTCTCTCACCACAGGCAGGTCGGTGTCTTTCTGTCTTCTACCATCTGCTCACCACCCTCACCCCTCCCCTGCTCTGTCTGAGATATGTCCCCCCCCCCAATATTTTTGCAGGGCAATAGAAGTCCGCCAGCAAACCCTTTCTGGTAAAACTACCAAAATTAAGAATCACTGCCCACCTTCGGTGTCTTTCTCCAGATGTGTCTGGACAGACACCACCCGGACATGTCCGGAGACAGACACTGCCTGGATGCATCCAGAGACAGAAACCGTCTGGATGTATCTGGAGACAGGCACCGCCCTGATGCGTTCAGAGACAGACACCGCCCGGGCATGTCCAGAGACAGATGCTGCCCGCATGCATCTGGAGACACACCGCCCTGACACAACCACCACCCAATCACATGTGGAGATAATAACGTCCGGACATAACCACCATCTGCATATGTCCAGAGACAGAGAGGGTGGGGGGGAGAAAATGTGTGGGAGGAGGGTGTTGCACTGTATTTGGAGGGGGTAGAGCAATTGTGGGACAAAGATGGAGAGAGAGAGGGGTGTGGTAGTCTGGTAGTTATCAGAGAGAATATGTTATGCTTTCTGAACAACACACACATACATACATGATATGTATTAGTGCTTGGCCAATATAGCAATTTTTCAGGAAATGGTTGATTGGAGTCAATATGACTACCGATGACAGTACGTACTGTATACAACCCAAAAAGTATGAGTAGCTTTCACATCCCTTGATTTGCTGGAATTTCAATAAATCATACATTTATCTATTTTGGGGAATAAATAATACATTTATAAGGAAATATGGTGAAATATTATGTCCTTTATTTCTGATTTTGTATTCGATAATCTACCTCAACAACAGATTTTTATTTTCGTGTGTGAAAACAGGTCAGATTGGAAAAACAACAAAAGCTTCGGTTGTACTTGTAATATTACGAAGCAAAGACTTTGTTCCTGTTGCTGAAATATTGTCCAAATTCAACATTACTGAGAAGACCTGGATTGGAAGTTTTGCCTGGTTTAGTATGATGCACAATCCCTTGTATTCATATATTTTTGATGGTGCCATCGGACTTGGGTTAAGACAGGGTCTCACACCTGGTTTACAAGACTTTCTTCAAAGTCTTCAACCACAACTTCCTGATAATCTTCAGGAAAAAAGGAGAAACAAAGAGAAGTTATCAGCTTTGAAAAGTAAGTGAACTGATGACTAAATGATACGATCATAGAAAAATAATTACAGTGTTCTCATTTCACTTCTTTTGGTTGGAAGACAATAAAACCAACATGGAGAAGTAAAGATACATTTGCAGAAAATCTGCATAGAACACAATTTTGTAGAAGAAGAAAAACAAACAAGAATCTGCGATCACAAAGCGAACACCAAGGATAAGCCTCCCATAACTGGGAGAAGCTTACCCTTGGCAAGTTACCCTTGGCAATTGCCCGTAATTTACCCTTAGGCCCACAATCCAATGATGGCCATATCTTTTTCATACTACAGGATGACCTTGGCTTTCAACATCTATGGATTAAATGTAGATTAAGAAAATAAGTCTCCATCCAAAACCTTTCCAGAAAACTCAATATCATGAAAATCGTTGGAAAATAATTCAAGTTATGATGAAAAAGGTGTTTTTGTCAATTCGGTCACAATCTTAAAATGGTAGGTCAAGGACACTTAACAAATAACAGGTACACACATTCAATGCAGGTGTGCTAGTATGATGCAAGAACATTGGTGTTTGAGATTGTATATTGGCAAAATTGAGAGATTACAAAAATGTGTTATTTTTTCACAATATCATTTGACCTTGACCTTGACCTTTAACCAAGATGGGTATGATTTAAATTAAATGGAAATGTGAATTGCTGTCGGCTATCGAGAGAGGGCAATTCAGTTCTGATTGACCAAACCGTCGTGGAGTTGCAGTGAAAAAATTAAAATATCTAGAATTGGGCCAGGACCTTAAAAGTTAAATTAGGGTTAAAAAAGAAAGATGTCAACCCTGCATATTTATTATTCCAATTAATGATGCAAAATTTAATTCCGAAAGTTCTTGGACACAGTCGGAAAAAAGGGAGAAAATCCTAAATGATGGTTTCGTACTCCTCGGGGTGTAACAACTAAATATTTAACCGGGAATGGTATGACATAAATTAAACATAAATGCATCTTGCTCTCAGCTATCAAGAGAGGGCAACTTCGGTCTGATCTGACAAACTTTTGTCGAGTTGTGGTGAAAAAATGATAAAATGTCTATAACTATGATATGCCATTTTAAAATAAGTCAAGGTCAACATATTATGTCAACACAACAAACTTCCTATTCTCATTATTGTTGCAAAAAGTCCTTCCAAAAGTCCCAGCCAGCTCTAGGAAATTAAGTCTAGTTTTATTCAAGATATGGCGAGGAAATTCCGGAAATTGGGAGTGCATGAATAATTTTTTTTGTTGTTGTTGTTGCTGAGTGGTGGGTTACTGTTCCTCGGGGTCTAATTACTCTGTGATACCATTAAAATTGGGGGTGCTAATAGTAGAAACAAATCCTAAAAAAGCAAGAAGCCTTCCCCTATCCTTTAGGGGGGAAACTTATAAAATTATTATGTGTTGGAACACCAGTCAATTTTGTCAACTGGACGTGCAAAAAACAACACCATATCAACTTGTTTGTTTATTTATTGGCAGATAGCAATGTCCTAAAGAGTGAAGTTTTTTTGGATTTTTGGAAAGAAACATTTAATTGCTCCTGGAATTCTGTGAGTGAATCGAAGCGGAATTGTACAGGATCTGAAAAACTGGTCAAAGTGGAATCCGCCTTTGCAGATACTTCTAATGTTCGAGTTCCATACGTTATTTTTCTTGCTGTGAATTCGATTGCACACGCAATTCATGATCTACTGTCTTGTACACAAGGTTATGGTCCATTTCAGAACAGATCATGTGCCCAGTCTCCTTCATTCACTGGTTGGCAGGTTTGTGGATTTGTTATGCGATGGAATGCAGTGTACACTTCAGGGAGATTACGATCTATGGGTGAGAAAAAGTGGTCAAATTCAAGTTCATCTCCCAACACTCGTACAACAGAAAAATAAATAATAATTTCTCTTGGTATTGTGACAACATGACCTTCAGTCATGGATATAGAAAATGATGATAGTTCGACATTTTTCAACACTTTTTAGGAGATTTTCCCTCTATTGACCATATACTTCAGATGCTTTTAAAGGAAGAGGAACAAAAGCAAACTGCTTTACTTAAAACCCAAGAGCTAGCATTTATGGTAGTGAATCAATTATATTATTTTCCATCTTGAAAAAGCAACAGCATTCAATCAATACACTTACACCTCGCCAGATAGCTCAGAGGTGAGTGTACATCGCCTGAGCTGTTTAGTCTTGATTCAAATCTTGGCCCAGCTATAAACTGTCATCGTGGTGTTTTGCTGTGTGTGTGTGTGTGTGTGTGTGTGTGTGTGTGTGTGTGTGTGTGTGTGTGTGTGTGTGTGTGTACAGTCCTTTGGATGGATGTTAGAAAGTTGGTGTGTGTTAATAGCCTTCAATGTCCTTTTCCCGAAAAGTAGGAAAGATTTCTCAAGAATCCTCGCAAAATTCTGAATTATTGCACCATTGTGTTGTCAGGTTTGACCAGCCGGTTTATGAAAGATTTTGACCAAATTCATTAGACCGACCATAGAATGTGGGAATAATTAGAGTCGTTAAAGCTTTTGCAGTTGTAAATTGAATCAATACAACTAAATGCAACTCAAAAACCAAATCCCAATGATTATTTTTTTTTCCAATTTGCTACATTTTTGAGATGTTATATACCGTATTCTATGATTTTACCCATTTTGGTGGCCATTTTGGACGCCATCTTGAATATTGCCAGAGTGCCGGGAATTTTTTTGGATAACATCTCAAATGTGTAATAGGACCATAAAAGGAAGCCTAAAAAATTGGTTTGGCAAGGTCCTGGGGAGGGGGGGGTGCATGGATACCCTCCGTAGATACTTGACAAAAAGGCTGTGCAGCATTATAGTTGCTCCTCTGCGGCATCTTACAATGTCTATGTGCAATGTGCAAGGGAGCATAAACTTCATGCACTTTTGATCGGGTTCTACACCGCCAAAATCTGAGGACCTAAAAGAACAAGGACTGAAATGGATGAACAGTCAGATTCAGGTTCCTTGACACTATTTATATGGTCATCAACAGTTCCACTGGACAAAGATCTGTGCTTCTTCTGTCAGGAAAATGCTGGTGAGCAGTTGTATGTGGTGCGGACTGATAATGCTGGCAGAACTCTGCGTAAAGCTGTAGAAGCCTCCCAACATCCATTGGTGAAAATCCTATTATACCACTAGGTCTCAACAAAGCTGGTCATTGCATTGATATCAGGATGCACAAGGAGCAATGGCAATCTGATCATCGAGCACAACAGTCATGAAGAAGCTGAGATACGACTGATCTTTCAAGCAGTGTTGGCATCTAATTGAAACAGACCTGATGCATAACTGATGTTCTTCTCCTCAGCCACAGATGTCCTTGTGCTAGTCGTGGCAACCTATAATCTCCCAAGAAACACTTATATCTTAATGGTCAGGACATCCAAATACAGCCAATTGCAACAGCACGAGGCAGACAGAAGGCCAAGGCGCTGCCTGTCCTCCATGTATTTTCAGGGGTGGACAACATTGGGAGGTTTCATCAAATAGCAAGGCACCATGGCTGAAAGTTTTCCTGAAAGCAGGAAGTGATGCTATCGAGTCCTTAGGAAAGCTATCTGATGAGAATAAAGTCAGCGAGCAGCAGCTAACCAAGCGAGCTACATTTGTGTGTGTCACATACAACCCAAAAGGGATTGAGATTAACAGCATTCCTGATCTACGATGGTATCTATTCTGTAAATGCAGGGCAGAAAGTGACATGTTTCCTTCTATGATGGAAGCCCTGAAGCAGCACATTCTAAGAGTCCATATTCAGGCTCGGTTATGGGGTCAAGCCAGCATTGTGCAGCATGAATTATTGGACTGACGACAGAATGGATTCCTCAAAGACACAAATGCACAGCTTAAGCGCCACACAACAGATATTTTACCAGCAGCCAAGACCATCATTGAAATGGTTGTTTGCCAATGTAAGGGAGAATGCTCATCACAGAGGTGTAGCTGCAAATTGAACAACTTGGCATGCACTGATCTTTGTTTTTGCAGCACCGAGGGCCAAAATGATGATGTCTTGAATGACAGCCCATTGTCTGAGAGTGATGAAGATGATATGTGAACTTAATGGACTTGGGGACAAATAATTTTGAGTTATCTTATTCATTGCTCCCAAAATGTGGGTATGGGCTCTTGAATCATCTTCATATCTGGCTTACTTGTCGAGATATTGACATAAATATGTGCCATATGGTGTCAATTTTGAAATTTTGAAATCCAAGATGGCGGCCAGGAAAATTTACAAATCAAATGGAAACACTGTGTTTTTGGATTCAGAACCTCTCAAACTTTTAAAACAGTAAAAAATGGTTACAAATCTCCACAAAATCAAAAATGAACCTTAAAAAACATCTGGACATAAATAACCTGACTAACATGCTGGAGCGCCAATCCATTTATTTGGAGGATGATTTATGCAAACACTTCAGCTACCACAAGTGGAAGGATGATTCCCCTATAATTATCACATCCTGTCTGTGATCCCTTGCCTTTAGAGAAGTACAGGATGATAGCTTTTAGCCTCACGTTCCCAGATTTCACAGAAGAGATTGTGAAGTCTTAAGACTTTTTCCTGATCTGCATTCATGAGGAGTTCATGTGTAATACCACATATATCCAGTGCCCCTTTGCTTGGAAATACCAGTTCTTGCTTCATCTTGCAATTGATGGTTTGTGTTTATCTCCTCATGTGGGACCATCATTCTGGCGAGTTGGATAAATTTCTCTGGAGGGTCCATGGTGACTGATGAGAGAAGCATAACACTATATTATTGCCAGAACTTCAGTTGGTTGAGAGCTGTTGGGTGGAGGATTGGATCGGATGCTGAAGAGGTTGAAACTGGTTGCATTTCCATTTCCTCACAATGTGGTTAATTTACAAAATATTTATATTGGCTGTATATTGCTCAGCCATGATTGATTATTTTTGTTTCTGATAAACCTCTTTATCATGTCTAACAGTTTGACACTTATCCCTCTGCAATTCATGGACAAAGATCGGGATTTTCAGTTAGCCTTACCTTGCGGCCTTCTTCGACAAGTATGAGTATTAATTATGATCCACTGAGCTCTTCTCTTTTGTTTATTGCATAGAATAGAAGCCACTGCACCAGTGATTGAATATCAGAGATCTTTCCACTTTGATTATGTCACTGACTGTCTCATTCCTCTTGCTTGAAAGTTCCTCCTTGTCTGCATATCGATATTGGACATTCTTAATCTTGTTCACGTCAAACTGTACACTCCATGATCATTGACAGGGGGTGGTCTTTGCTCTTGACAAATTAAGTGCAACTCTGGACACAAGTAGGCAGTGGTCAAGACATCCAGATTCAACAATTCCTATATACTTCGCTGGTGGAGATAGCTGTCCAGCAACAATTTATATGGATGTGATCAATCTCCTTATTTGGTCTGCCATTGTTGCTGTATCAAGTCATTATTCTGGATAATTTTGCATTGGAAGTTCATCCAACATATCTGAACTCAAAATACCAGACAAAGGTTCATGAGTCCCTCGCCAATGTCATATCTAGTGCCTACTCCATGGGGGCCTACAACTGATGCACATCCTGTTAAATCTGCTCCAACTTAGGCATTGAAATCCCCAAGTAAGAAGAAGAGTTGTGGTTGATTGGTGTTAGCCATTACATTATGCATGTTATTGTAGAAGGGATCCTGACCATCCTCTCGAGCTGCATCTACTACTGTGAGACTGCCAAAGT
The DNA here is from genome assembly GCF_056783735.1 of Eptatretus burgeri. Taxonomy (NCBI): domain Eukaryota; kingdom Metazoa; phylum Chordata; class Myxini; order Myxiniformes; family Myxinidae; genus Eptatretus; species Eptatretus burgeri. Next base: position 153,926,497 of record NC_140961.1, read on the forward strand.
GGTGTCTGAACTTTAATGTAATCAGAAGGCTGCTTCCTTATGATGAAGGAATTATTGACTTGTTTGTCCATGACTGTGGCTACTTCTTCCCAGTGCATGTCATCGTGATATCCAAAATAAATGAAGGAGTGTTTGTGGGATTGAAGTGTGCAGCTATCAGTCCAGTTAACTTCAGTTAGTCCCGCCTGTTAACTTCAATGCCTGTCTATGCATTCCAGACATTCCAATGTTGTAGACATGAGGGTTGCAGCCACTGTGCTTGTCAATGATTGAGTGTTACAGGTTGCGATAGGAATTAACAACCATATTCATATGTTTTTGGTTTCCCCATTTTTTAACACTTTAACACAGATTTTAACATGGTTTCACTCCTCTATTGCTAATCCATATACAATGGAACAAGAGTTTGTGATTAATTAGGTATGTTTGTATGTATGTATGAATGTAGGTATATCCATTCTTCACCCATTGGTTGGACAGATGACCTGATGTCACCCACAATTGTAACCTGAAATACTTAACCGATATTACCCAGAGGACCCAAAAGAACATGAGGACCCAAACAACACTGAGGACCCCAATGAACCCAATAATCCAAAAGATCCAGAGGACAGAAAGACCCTGAGAAACCAACTTCCCCTTAAGACCACAAAAGACCCTGAGGACCAAAAAGACCCTGAATATCCAGAATACCCCAAATACCCTGAATACCCTTAAAGACCCCAAAGACACAAAATATACCAACGGCCCAAGAAATCTTTAAAGACCCCAAAGACCCAGAAGATCCAAGGCCCACAAGACCCACAAGACACAAAAGACCCCAAAGAACCAAAATAACATGGTACCCAAAAGACCCCAAAGACCGAGAGGACCCAAAAGACCATGTAGACCCAATTCAAGAACTGAAAAGACCAACAGGACACAAAAGACTATGAGGACCCCAACGACCCAAAATACCCAGAGGATCCAAATGACACAGCGAACCCAAAATACCAAAAATACTCGGAGGCCCAAAAATAACTAAAGGCCCCAAAATACCCAACAGACCCAAAATAATTAGACGCCCCAAAATACCCAATGGACCCAAAATGACAAAAATACCCAAAATACCCAACAGGTCCAAAATAAATCGAGGCCCCAAAATACCTAACAGACACAAAATACCCAATACAACCAATGGACCCAAAATACTCAATGGAATCAAAAGACCCAATGGGACTATCTGGGTCCAATGAAAATTCTGAATTATGTATAATATGATTTCAGGTCCCCAACTCCCCCCCCTCTTTCAAGACCCTCCCCTCCACACACACACACACACACACACACACACACACACACACACACACACACACACACACACACACACACACACACACACGCACACACACACTATCCCAAGTGCTCAACCCCCTCACAACTCTGTCTCCTCTCTGACCCACCACACCTAAACTCTGTGCTCCCCTCCGCCTTTTTTCAAATCCTCAAATTCCTTTTGGAACATTACACAGGGAATTTTGGCACATGGGAAGGCCATTCGGCCTATCAGGCCTGCGTTGCTCCAGTCCCCGTTTGTGATGAACAATGTCAAAAGTAAATATAGACAGAATATTTAAGTTACAATCACTTCCCCCTTATCCTCACGATACCGGTGTTTGTTTGTTTCATTGTTTGTCATGCTACTCCTTCAGTTCTGGGCCGTTTACACCCAGACTTGCCACGTCGGATCAGTGTGTCCACAATTAATGTATGGGGGTGTTTTTATTTTTGCTGGTGGTCCTTGTGGGAAGGGAGAGGGATGCTAATTTTCCATGTAAATGTGTGTCATGTCGCATCACATCCAGGTTTCCCTGGTGTCACAAGTCTCCACCATTTACAGTCCAAAGTTATTGTCCACACATTTTCCAGTGCAATGAGGTGTTATTAAATTTAATCTGTAGGTATGTTTTTGCTTCTTGCACCTAACCTGGATGATTTATTTATTTTGCCTCTACAGAGCTGGCAGTTGCCTCTACACCACCCAGAACCCAAATAAAGGTTTGCTTCAGAAGAACATGTTGCATGCTTGGAACAAAATTACCCGTCGGACGAGTACTCTGCTATTTATTCTAATGGCAGGAAATGAAGCATCTCCTTTCAAAGGAAAAAAATAAATAAAACATAATACTTCTCATGATAATATTAATAATACTAATAATAATTAAGAAATGAGCAAAAATAAGTATTTCAGGATTCTGCTTTCGACATGAAGGATGAGGTGGGAATTATGGGATGACAAAATACCAAAATATCCTTAAGTGAGGGGTAGGGGGTGTGAAGAAATAGAGGGTTGGGGATGAGATTAAACTGGGTAGGTGTGGTCGATAAGAGTGCAGATTATCATCTACATACAAAGGTATCAATGCAGGCAGATGGAGCGCACAAACAGGCTGTTGCTGGGACGCCAACAGGCATGTAGTTTTGGGACATGACCGGCTTCTGGTGTGGCAACAGGATGGTGCTGCTTGGAACCCACTTGCTTTTTTGTTAACATCATTCTCAGATGACTCATTCTCAGCAACAGCTAAAATGTCAACACACACAGCGTTTTATTTTGGCAACATTATCAGATTTCACCAACTGTGTCACTCAAGCATGCTTCCCTTTATGTAGCCCGATGTGGGAGGAAACCATATTGACTGCAATTGTATAGGGCCATCCCATCTGTGCAAAGCAGCAAGTGTAGCAGGTTCTGCACTGACAGCTCGGGGTTGGGGTTGGAGTCTTGGTTCAAGCAGCTCAGCGGGTTAAACAATGGAGATGGAGGTGGTCGAAAAAGGAGGAGGGTGTAATCATAAAAAGGAGGTGGTGGAAATGGATAAATAAATTCTTGAAGGACAGACCTAAAGCATGGAAACGAAAATGGTCGGTTTTACACATAATCAAGAGAAAGACAATTTCATTTAAAAAAAGCAAAACTGCTGAAAGTACAGGTACAATACCACAACCACTCTTCTTTTGGTCAGGTCAGGTTAGATCTGTGACCTGCTACAGGTACCATGTAAACCTGTACTAACCTGTTCCATGGTCGGGTTGTCGGCAACAAAACCGTCTCCCCCACCAGGTTTTCTGGTGAGGAGGGTGTTTGGATATGTACACCCAGCAGGATTAAAAACAAAACCTGTCAAAGGGCGGAGGAGCTCCTTGTGAGCCAAGGGCCATCCATATCTAATGCCCAACTGAGTCTGCGGACATCCTCTTGCAGTTGGGTTACATTTTATTAGGAGGTTGATGGCAGGATTTGTACTCCGGCCCCTGTAAAACCCTTCATTCTGCAAAACACAAAAACGCAAAGAAATCTGAAAACCCACTCCGTGGGAGTACCTCCTTTGCAGCTTCCCTTCACAGGGCAGCTCACCGGATGAAGGGATTGGGGCAAAACCTTCAGGACCCACGATCTTTGATGAAAGGAGCGAAACCACGGGGTATCATCCCTGGGTCAGATTGCGGGAGAGTGTGTCGGAGTGGTGCTGAGGTGTCGTCCAACAGACGGCGGTCTCCTTGGGTTAACCTGTGGCAGTCCCTTCGGGTGGGTGCCTGGAATGTCCTATCCCTAAGAGAGGATGATCACCTGTCTCTGTTATTATATGAGCTCAAGCGTTTGGACATCAGTATTGCAGCACTCTCTGAGGTTCAGAGACCGGATTGCGGCGAGATAATAGTGGGTGGTTACACCTAATATTGGTCTGGTCGCTCTGATGGTACCATACTCAAGGAGTTGCTGTAGCTGTGTCCAATAAGCTGACCTCAAGAATAATTGAGGTCACAACAGTCAACGAGCGTATTATAAGGCTAAGGATTCGTAACTCCTCAGGTGTCATTTCCCTGGTCTCTGACTATACTCTGACTGAGGCGAGTGACCTCAACGTGAAGGACACATTCGACGCCATGCACGAGTCTGTGGTTGATCAGTGCCCCAGACGAGATACACTTCTAGTCTTGGGGGATTTCAATGCATCGAATGGAACTGATAGGGATGGTTATGAGACATGTGTTGGTCCCCATGGGTCAGGAACGATGAACCAGAATAGCACGAAGTTCCTACACTTTGCAAGAAGTCACGGACTGTGGGTGGCTGGTTCATGGTTTCAGTGCCCACAAGTTCATCGCTGAACTTGGTATTCCAATGCTGGTTGTGTGGCAAAGGAGATTGACGATGTCCTCATTGACGATCGCTGGAGGATGATCCAGAACTGCAGGGTCTACCGGAGTGCTCAGTTCCTCAATACTCACCACAGGCTTGGTGTAGCATCTCTAAAGCTGCACCTTAAATCCTGGAGAATGGTACCATCCCAGCCTAGGCTGGATATTGGCAAGCTCAGGGAAGAGAGAGTAGCTGAGGAGTTTGCGAACAGGCTGAGTGGACACTTGGGGGTCTGGGTGCTTAGGGGGGTCCTGAAGAGTTGTGGAGTGCCTTCAAGACCACCGTCCTTGATGTTGCCGGTGGATGTCTTGGAACTCTCCGCAGGGCAAACAAGAATTTTGTCTCTCAAGGGACACTGGATACCATTGTCAAGAGTCGCAGGGCCAGGCTGAATTGCAGAGCTGAGCTGTTCAGGGAGCTGAGGCGTAAAACTGTACATGCACTAAGGGTGGACAAGGAGGCCTATGTGCGAGGAATCTGTGAGGGGGTAGAGCATCACCTGTGGACAGGTGATTCTCGTCCTGCTTACAGAGGAATTCGTGCATTGCGTTCATCGAAGCCCATCCCTCGGAGCACTGAAGTTAGAGCAGAGAGTGGTAGGCTCTTGGCAGAGGAGTCTGAAGTGAAGGCACGCTGGGCCGGTTATTTTGAGCAGTTGTACCAGGCTGACCCCCAGCTGCCGAGTTGGATGTCAAGGGTGTTTCAATCCCTGTTGCTGACCCTCCAATCAACTTTGGTCCACCTTCGCTTGTGGAAACACGTGCTGCAGTGAACCGGTTGAAACGGGTAAAGCTCCAGGGATCTGTGGCGTCCATGCTGAACTTCTCAAGGCTGGTGGAAATGCTGCACTTGTGTCGTTGCATGCAGTTTTGTGCTCTGCCTGGAACAAAAGCATCATCCCAACTGATTGGAAGTGGGGCCTTGTTGTCCCTCTCTGGAAAGGGAAGGGTGATCGCCAAGACTGCAACAACTACGGAGGGGAGACGCTGCTCTCAGTGCTGGGCAAGGTCTTTGCTCGGATAATTCCTGATCGGGTTCGCCACCATCTGCTTGATCACCAGCTTCCAGAGCAGTCAGGCTTTACACCAAAGAGGTCAATGATTGACCGTATCCTTGCTCTTCCTGTGCTCACCGAAAGCAGATGAGAGTTTCAGCAGGGGCTGCTTGCAGCCTATGTTGATCTCTGCAGAGCATTCGAGTCAATGAATTGGGATGCCCTCTGGAGGATTCTTGGTCTTCTTGGGGTGCCACCAAAACTGATCAATCTGATGTCTTAACTCTACTCTAGTACTGAGAGTGCTGTGAAGTGTGGTGGTACCATCTCTGACTTATTTCCAGTTGTTACTGAAGTTTGTTAGGGGTGTGTACTTGCCCCCACACTTTTCATCACTTGTATGGATTGGATTTTAGGGAGGATGTCGGAAAGATCAAGCTGCGGTGCATCGTTTCGGAATGTCAAGATCTCTGACCTTGATTTCGCAGATGATGCAGTCATCTTTGCAGAGACTTTAGATATCCTTTTGGGGGCCCAAGAGGTGCTGAATGAGGAGTCGGAGCCGCTGGGATTACGGGTTTCTTGGGTCAAAACTAAGATCCAGGCTTTCAATCACATCATGAATGCTGCTGTTCTGTCTGTGTCTGTTTGTGGTGAGGATGTTGAGGTCGTGGAGAGATTCGCTTACCTTGGCAGTGATGTTCATGTCTCTGCTGGCTGTGAGTCAGAGGTCAATAGACGTCTGGGTTTTGCCTGGGAAGTCATGGATTCACTGGATCATGGGGTGTGGCGTTGCCGGTACCTGTGCGGGAGGAGGAAAGTCCGAGTCTTCAGGTCCTTGATGCTTCCAGTCTTGCTCTATGGATGCGAGACTTGGACTCTGACCAAGGATCTGAGACGGAGACTTAATACCTTTGGTACCAGGTCTCTTCGGAGAATCCTTGGCTATTGCTGGTCAGATTTTTTGTCCAATGAGCGGTTGCTGAGAGAGACTCGGATGAGATTTGTTACCTGCATGGTCCCTGAGCGTCAGTTGCGGATGTAAGGACATGTGGCTCGTTTTCCTGACGCTGATCCTGCTCATCAGATTCTATCAGCAAGGGAGTCTCGTGAGTGGAGGAGGTCAATGGGCCGACCACGTGCCTCGTGGTTGCGGCATGTTGACAAGCATCTCAAGCAGATGGGGATGGGCCTGGCATCTGCCTGGGGGAAGGCCAGACAGAGGCCCCTGGAGTACCGGCAGAAAGTGGATGCAGCGACGCGCTGTTCTGGCACATGCTCCCATACCTGACCTGACCTGACCTGACTCTTCTTTACAATGACTCACAACTGCGCCCCCAATCCCTCACCATTTTATTCCACACATGCATTGGTATGTAAGCAACCCTGGGAGTGTGGAGTCTGCAGGAAAATATGATGATGTGAAAACGCACTTTAATATTCCCTGCAGCAAAGCAATATATTCGTCTTTTTTCTGCCTTCAGCTTATGTTCTATTTGAAAAGAGTGAGTTTCACTACCACCATGGGAGATGTTTTCAGTTACAATGAAAATGGAGATCCCCCTGCAAACTATGATATTATCAACTGGCAGAGAGGTGCAGGTAAAAAGTTGGTCCTGAAATCTGTGGGCACTTATGAATTTTCTAGCCTCAATGGTGAAAATCTTTCGATGAATAATAATGTCATTGTGTGGAAAGGAGGAAAACACAAGGTGAGCAACATTATCCTTTTTAAAAGTATGTCTACTGTATATAATAATATGCTCATTTGTTTGTCTGTCCATGTATAATGCTCCTTTCCATCCGTTGGTTGAACAGCATGCCTGACTTCACCAATAATTGTAACCTGAATAATCATACGGCCATTGTTTGGTTGATCTGCAAAGTCGAAAATATCTTAGGAGCTCTCATATTCACAATCGCCATACCCTACTCATCAGCTTTCCGTTCAGTGCAAATTGACCAAAGTGACTGTAAAAATGATAATGAAATATCGAAAGGTTGGACTTCATGGGGTTCATGGGCCTTGTTAAGGCCACAGTAAGTACTGGCTTCAGACTTCAGTCCTTTGGCTTGAGGCCTCCGTTGTCATCCTATGGGCCGGTGCAATTGGAATCTTTCTGAGTTATATTACCATGATGTATTATGCATGCACATAAGTAAACAGTGGGCATAATTTGGCTTCAAACACAGGTTACTTGTTTTTATATTTTTGGGAGCGACAGAGGCAGTGGTCTGTTTTTGACTATTTTCTTCGAAACGATTTGATCAGGGACCATAAATCCAGGTCATTAAAAAGATCTTCATTGAAGGATTTCGAGGAATCTTGTGAGATTGTGAAAGAAAACTTCCATCCTTGTTTACTTTTAACGATGTGTACAAAGCAAGTTGCTGATTTACATCATTGATGTATTCCTAAAAAAACTGCAATGTGAAATGAAAAGAAATCATTGTAGAACACGATTCAAATAATGTATGCACACAAATACACAATATAATGGTGCGGGTTGAGAGTGAAGGGACTACAGGGAGGGAGGAGGAAGGTACTACTGTTTTTCAGTGGAGCGTCTGAGCCAGCTAAATGACATGCTGGTAATCCCTCGCACCCAGCACCCAAATGGCAGATCGAACAATCGCTGCGCCAGATGTGGGGTGCTTTCTCTGTGGATGCTCATCATCCCAAATCCAATCTATCCTTTAACGGGAAATTAATAACTAAAGCTTTTTTCCGATCAAAGCAACTCAACTCACTGAGAGACCAAGTGACTTAATGTGCATATTTAAAAACTAAACATGGAGGGAAAACAAAGGACACAAAAGCATTTATTTACACAGTTTATTCAGAAAGATTCACACCCCAGGTTTCAGACGGAAGGAAGTGCCAGACACCTTAACCATTAAGCCAACACTTTGTTAAAGGTTAGAATATAATTTCTCTGGGTTAGAAGAACAAGTATTAATTCACCTCTTCTATGATTGATTTCAAATCAGCAAGCATTACAAATGGATGTTTGACTGTTTTATTAAAGTCTTTAAATGCAACATCAAATCAATTCCTTTACACCATCAACCATCACCCCATTCGGATCAATTTCGATTCCAGATGTGACGTCACTGGTGAAATCGAAAATCGACACTCTATGGCTTTTTTGGACACTTTGGAAATTATATTTTGATGAATGATTCTCAAATTTTTTTTTTAGGAAAAAAAGATGTCTTTGGGTTCCACTATAACTTAGAATAGTTGTTAATATAATAAATGGTTGTTAGCTCCTTGGTTAAAACAAGTAAAAAAGACATAAAATGTCATTGCCTCCGTGGTTTTGGTAATTTTGCTGCATGTAACTAAAGGGCTTGCCCATATTTATGTACAACTAAAATGGCCACCAGTCTATCAATTGGCCATATTTGTTCACATTGCAAAATCAAGTGAGAGGCATGTGAATGCCATCATGTCCAGTGTTTGTTGTGGGTGTTGCTTCTAGATCTTGTAGATCTGTCATTACCGGAACTCTATGTCATTTTCTCTTCTGCGATTATTTAATGATTAAAGCCGTTGCTTTAATCCTGTGTGCTCGTCTGATCATGCACAGTTCTTGTGCAAAGTTTGAACAAAATCGGACCATGTCTGTCTGAGAAATGGTTGAGGACACATTTAAGTAACCAAATGGCCATCAGTCGGTCATCTTGAATCTGATCTAGAATAAAAATTACGTGCTTATGTATGCCATCATTCCTTATCAGTGTGCCAAGTTTGAACAAAATCGGTAAATGCATGTCCGAGAAATGGTTGCGGACACACACATGCGTGCACGCATTGACTTGAAAATCGAGACCAAATTCATAAGCCCCCATTACGGACTAAGTCCAATGGGGACTAATAAAGATCAATATGCATTTAATAATCCATGTTTGGGAAATGTCTTAATACATACACCTTAGTTTGTTTATCTAATCCAAAAACATTCAGGAATAAACCAATATGATATTTAAACTTCAGAATAAAATGTCGTTTTCTTGGGTATTCTATGCCTTTCGTAATTAAGTTTTTTCATACTTCTTGTAATTAGACTACATACATGGACAATGGAGTTGAAGAGGATATAAATGAGCTAAGATTGACCAGAGCAAATACTTGTTGTCAATATTTTGTTGTTAATGACAGCCCTTTTAGATTTATACTTTCAGGAATTCTATATAAACCCCCTAATACAGTAAAATGTTTATTATTGTAGTAGTAGTAGAAGTAGTAGTAGTCGTATTAGTTGTTCATCCTGAATATAATTCACAGTTAAGCGTGTGTGTGTGTGTGTGTGTGTGTGTGTGTGTGTGTGTGTGTGTGTGTGTGTGTGTGTGTGTGTTTGTCGCACTACTGCTATAGTTCCAGTCTGATTACAGGCATACTTGCTACATTGGATCAGCATGACCCTATTTAATGTATAGGGGTGTTTTATCTTTGCCAGTGGTCTTGGGGGGTGAGGGAGTGGACGCAAATTTTCCATTTAACTGTGTATCGTGTAGTGCTGTCTCCAGGTGGGGCAGGGTATTACAAGTCTTCACCATTTACAGTGCATTTACAGTTTACAGTGTTCCTGTCCCCACATTTTCCAGTGCATCGAGGTGTTTTGAAAAGATAAGCAGTAGGTATGTTTTTGCTTCATGCATGTAACCTGGGTTATTTTTTTGCCCACACATAGCTGTCAGTTGCCTATACACCACCCAAATAAAGGTATGTGTCAGAAGAACATGTTGCATGCTTGGAACAAGATCATGCGTAGGGTGGGTAATCAGGGCGCGGTAATTTGGTCACAGGAAATTTGGTCACAGGAAACTTGGTCACGGTAAATCGGTCACAAGGTAATTTCGTCATGGTATTATTATTATTATTATTATTATTATTATTATTATTATTATTATTATTTATTATTCACTGCATTTAAGGCCAGTAAGGCCCAAGAGCAGTAATAAAAATTTTCATTTCATGGCCGGCGAATCTTGTTGGCATAATGACGTATTGACCAAGTTTACTGACTACTATAATGGAATCGGAATTTAAAAGTTGAGAGAGACAGAATCGATTCCATTATAGTAGTCAGTAAACTTGTTCAATACGTCATTATGCCAACAACATTTACCGGCCATGAAAAGAAAATGTCCATTACTGTTCTTGGGCCTTACTGGCTTTAAATGCAATGAATAAAAAATAATAATAATACCGTGACCAAATTACCTTATGACCGAATTACCGTGACCGAATTACAGTGACCAAATTACCTGGTGACCGAATTACTGTGACCAAATTACCTTGTGACCGTTTTACTGTGACCAAGTTTCCCGTGACCAAATTTCCTGTGACCAAACTACCTACATTTGGGTACTCTGCTAGTAAAAAAGAAGAAGAAGAAGAAGAAGCGGCATAGTGATTGGATTTCATACCATGTAAATCCATCAAATAAGTTGATCAAAATTCAAACCAATTCCTTCTCTTAGTTTTCTACTTTTCCTCAAAATTACCTAATTCTCTAAAAACTGTACAATCCTGAAAACCTTCAAATGTTGAGCTGGAATAGCATTATTTTGTTATTGTATATGTTTTTCTTTAATCTGAATATCTTCCATTGTTGTGATTGCAGCTTTGTTCCAATATGAAATTTAAGAGCATTATGTTCTCTCAATCCTTGCTTAATTCCTTTAAAATTTAGGAATCGTTTTAACAATTCCTTCCACTATTGATTTTCTGCCATTCACTTTCAAACCTTTGATAACCACTTTGCTTTTTTATCCATACATGTGATTATTTTTTGGAATAATAATTTCACATCTTTATGACAAAATATCTAAGTGAGTAGTCTTAGAAGTTGAGGATATGTGTTGATGTTTGCATGTATTTTAGTATTTTTTGTAACAAGATTAAAAAATATATTTTGAGGAATTTTCTCTCTATTTATTTAGAATCGTTGCTTTAAAATAAAAATTTCCATCTGTTTCCGTGCCACATGAATATGTGTCAGCCTCATCCCAGGAAGTTGCTTTGTAACGTAAAAATCCACAAAGTTATGAGAAACCAGTCAACACATTCCAAATGACAGTCATGCCTCTCTTTATTTAAATGTTTGTCTATGGATCTTGTTTAGGCTTTCTTTCTTCAAGCTTCCTTCACTGTCACTTCTTAAACTCTCCTTTTTGTTCTCGGAAATTTTCTGGATTCAGCAATTGGAAGGATTTTAAAAATAAACTTTCTGGGTTTTTGCACTTGTGGAGATATAGATTATCCATTTATTAAATGTAATTTTATTTAAAACTTGTAAAGGTACATGGCATACCTTTTAGCATCAAGTCTTCTCTACTCCCTTTCATCCTCAAATATTTTCCTTTCAATATTCTCCTTAAAGATTATTTTCTCTGTCCAGCATATGCTGTTCAGCCACAAACCCCAGGAAATTTCTTTCCTGTAGTAATTCTCTGCAGACTACTGCAATATGACCGGTTACCAACTGGAGTGTATGAGAGTACTTGTCTCATATACTATAGTTCTAACTGCAGCATCTTTTCCTGGGACTGTTAAGGTTCCTTGTGCTCTCAGTCTAACAATTCCAATATCAAACAAATTTGCCTCCTCAACTCAGTACACACTGTTTGGATGGAAATAATTTCTTCAAACCACAACACTAATTAAGGCACATTCCAGACTCCAATATGTTGATCACTTGTGCCGGCTTCTGTAGGCAGTCTCACTATCACCACAGCACAGTTAGTATAAGCAGAGACCAGCTCACAGCTTGCCCCTTCCGCAATCACCAACAAACCAACAATGGTCCAGTATACGATAGCTTAACAGCCACCTCAACAAAAACGCCTTGCCTTCTCCTCTGACAAACTTTCACGAGCTTTCCACACAGTGTGAAGTTGACCTACAATAATAATAATATTTGTCATCTTTTTACGCCACTCAAGATTTTGATTCAACTTCTTGCCTGAACAAGCATTGCAGAGTTATAAATAAATTAATTAATTCGATATCGAATCAGAAGGATACAAACAAAAACATCAAGCCGAAGCAATGCATGGCCTAACAATCTCTTCTAATGAATCTCTGCAACTGTAGAGATATTTAATCAATGTACGACAATGTAATGGTTTCATTTTAAAATTAATTATTATTTTAATAATTTATTTTAGAATAATTACATCATTTTGCAGGTACCACAGTCTCTGTGCAGCAAGCCATGTCAGCCTGGCACCCGGAAAATCTTGCGAAAAGGGGAGCCATCCTGTTGTTTTGACTGTATCCTCTGCACTGCAGGAGAGTTTTCAAACAACACAGGTAATATTATTTTACTGTTGTTTTCCAAAATATATAAACAAATTTTAAAGGAAAGGCAATTCTTATTATGGAAAAGTTTAAATTTCTTATTTAGTGCGGCTGTAAAAATGTTAGAGGAGATTTCACACATATCACTCCTTGAATACCACGATATGAGTTGACAATGGACAAAATGATGTTTTACGATTTTGTATTATTAACCTGGTATCTCAGGATCATGAGTTACCAACTTAGAGAAGGAACACCAAACAAGCCAAACAAAAGTCGATAAAAAAATTAAAAGAGATTGAAAAATAGGACAACTGGAACTGTACCTTATCTGGGCCATATCCTAATGTTGTAAGCCAAATGTGGTGGCATTCTGACTTGTGTGTCATGAGAGGAAGGTTTTTAAAGGAATTTAAGTGATTTTACAAAATAGTTTCGTCGTCCGCCATTTTTACACACTGCCACTAATATAATCAATGTGACCTCTGTAATTTAACATCAATACCTGCTCCTAATGTTATGACCCAACATTTGTAGCATTCTGACTGATGGATCTGGAGAAGAAGATTTTTGAAGGAATGAATGCGATTTTCGAAAAAGTTGACAAATTTAGCCATTTTGCCACACTTCTGGTCAGGTGATTGACATCAATCCCACAATATAATTATCAAACCTACCCGAGCCTAATGTTGAACTCCAAATTTGGTAGCATTCTAACTGGTGGTTCGAGTGAAGAAGATTTTGGAAGGAATTTATGTGACTGCCATTTTGACACAATTCTGGTCACATGATCAGCAGGTCCTCCACAATTTAACATCATGACCTATCCCAATGTTGTAAACCAAATTTAGTAGCATTCTGACTGGTGGGTCTGGAGACGAAGGTTTTTGAAGGAATTTACACGATTTTCTCAAACCTTAACAAAGTTAGCCATTTTGACACTTCCGGTCAAGTGATTGGCATGACTTCAGCAAATTAACATCCCTAACCTGGCTTCATGTTGCAACCCAAATTTGGTTGCATTCTGACTGGAGGGTCTGGAATAGAAGATTTTTGAAGGAATTTGCACGACCACCATTTTGACACACATCCGGTTATGTGATCAGCATGGCCTTCACAATTTAACATCAGGACCCTATCATAATATTGTAACCCAAATTTGGTAACATTCTGACTGGTGGGTCTGGAGAAGATTTTTAAAAGAAATTTTCTAAGTCAGCATTTTGACCGAATTAAAGTCATGCGACCGGAACTAGCTTTAAAATTCCTGTAATGAGTCGAGAGAAATGTCACTGCCAATTTTCAGCCAGATTGGCCCAGCGCTTTGGCCAGAGAAGTCGATAGAGGAGATGGACGGATGGACGGATGGATGAACAGTGTGTGATGACGATGGATGGATGAGCAATTTAAATTCCAGACACTCCACTGGACAAAAGTTTTCGAACACCCCCATTTTCCAGTTTTTACTGAAATTTAAGCAGTTTAATGTTTCAATGTACTCTGCAATTAAAGCATTGAACAAATAAACAATTGCAGATAAAAGAGAAATCATGGAATCGTTTTGTTGAAGAAAATTTAATCTAAATTTTTGACTCATCAAAGTAGCCACCTTTTGCAGATATAACAGCCGAACATACTCGTGGCATTCTTTCTACAATGGAAATCAAATATTGTTCGGAAAGTTCTTCCCAACACTGTTGCAGAAGTTCCCACAAATGTGTTCCACTTGTTGGTTGCTTTGCTTTCAGCCTTTTGTCCAGTTCATCCCAAACCAGCTCAATAGGGTATAAGTCTGGAAACTGTGCTGGCCATGATTTGAAGCCTACCGTCTTGTTCTTTTCCACTAAGGTAGTTCTCACATTGCCTGTAGGTATGTTTTGGGTCGGTATCTTGCTGTAGAATGAACCCCTGACCAACTTGGGTTCGACCAGAGGGTATTGCATGGCGCTGCAAAATGCTGTGGTAGCCCTTTTGGTTCAGTGTGCCAGTCACTCTGTGCAAGTCGCTGACTCTTGATCCAGAAAAAGGGCCCCAGATCATCACGCTTCCTCCTCCATGTTTGACAGTTGGTGTCACACACTAAAGAACCATCCTTTCGCCTACCCGATGGTGTACAAAAATCCTGCGTGATGAACCAAGATTTCAAATTTTGATTCATCGGTCCATAAGACATTCTTCCGGTTTTCAGTTGTCCACTGGCGCTTCTTCATGGCCCAGGTAAGCTTCTTTTCTTATTTTGCCTTCTTAGCAATTGCTTTCTTACTGCTACTCGATCTGTCAAACCTGTATCTCGAAGTCTTCTCTTCACAGCTGAAAATTAGAGTTCCATGCTTCGACCAATGTTAAGCTGCACTTGAAGCTGCTCTCCTGTGAGCTGCCTATCGTGCAAGCTGTTGACTCTCAGAAACTTGTCTCTGATTGTGTTGTGGCTTTGGGTCTGCCAGACGTCTTCCTGTCAGAGTTTCCACCAGTTTCAAAGTGCCCTTTGATGGTGGAGGAAACTGTACTCATTGACACCTTGGCTTCTTTGCAATTTCTCCAAAGGAAACACCTCCACTTTTAAGGGTTTAATAGTCTGTCTGTCTTCCTTTGTTAGTTGTTTTTTTCTTGCCATTATGATAGCAATGTACTACTTCCTGGAGTGCAATATTGTCAAAATAATGCTTCAGAGGGTGTAGCAACACAGTGTGTTCCAACACTGCTTTTATACAGACAGAAGGTTTGTAACTATTCAACCAAAGTTGGGACACCTGTATTAATTGTTTACATCAAATTTCAAGGCTTAATTTACTTCCATTGCTGCAGAAAAGCTGCAGTTACTAACCCATTACTTGTTTGCTGAAAAGGCCTTTTTAGCAACTCTGAAATTTGCATTATTTTTCAGTTTTTGGTAACCCAAACTATTTCTTTTTTAACCTCTGGCAGTTTACCACTGAGCTTTGTACGATTTCATTTTATGCACTTGACTTGAATTGCTTAAATTTCAGTGAAAAATGAAAAATGGGGGTGTTCTAAAACTTTTGACCAGTAGAGTAAGCTAAAAGTTTTGAATACAAAGTCAAGGCTCGTGGAAGAGTAAGAACACGTTAAGGATCAGAATGCAATAGAACAAAAGGAACAGCAGAAAGAGAGGGCAAAACAGCATGATTTAAGGACAAAATAGACAGAAACTTGGCCAAATAAGGGATGTTGGAAAGAATGATGTTATGGGAAGGTTTCAAGGAGTGGGCAATATGAATACAGAAGCAAACTCTCACGAAGGAAAGAGTGGAAATTTGGACACTGGTGGCCTCCAGGAGTTTGGGTAGGGGTGGGTTAACGGGGGTAGAAAATATCATGATGTCGGACAGGGAATGATCGGAGATGGTGGTTAGCACATGTCTTGAAGACGTGGAAGGAAAAATGTTATTGAAGAGATTGTGGATGCTGGGTCCACAGGCAAGAAGAATGAGGAACAATGGAGTGAAGGTGAGCAGTGATTTTGGATTTTGGGAGTTTCACCAGAAGAGGATTGTTGTGGACTATGTGTGCCTTGCAGAAACAATCTGTGTAGTCAAGTTTAAAACAGTTGTCATGGTTTTTGAGGGGTTTGTACGATGTTTCCAGTCTAAAATATTCCTGTCTACATTTTGATTTTTCCATTTTACATGTAGATTCACAAGACTGCATGAAGTGTCCAATACAATTGTGGTCTAATAAAGAGCACAGCGCCTGTTTGCCCAAGTTAAAGGAATTTCTGGCATTTTCTGAACCCTTAGCTCTTGCCATGTTGGCTTTTGCAATTCTTGGATTTTTCATCACGCTTGGTCTGATGTTCATTTTCTTCTGGCATTATCAGTTGTTTGTGAGAAAAACAGCAATACCAAAGTTAAATGCTCTGCTACTCGCATGCTTGACTTTGTGTTTTGCAAGTTCCATACCTTTTGTTGGAGAACCAACAAACCTTATCTGCCAGTTGAATGAACCCTTTGCAGTTTTCTGCTTCACCCTGCTCATTGTATGCCAGCTCACCATGAGTACTGAACTGCTGTTTCTTTTAAAACGTATGTATCTCGTTGATTATATTCATGCATCATAAAGTAGAATTCAGTAAATCAACTTTCATTGAGGATACTTAACTAAGAATATGGTTTGGCCGATTTCATCGTCATATTTAAACACAAAACACAGGAAAGTATTTAACATGCATTTCGATTAATGGTTCAACATCCTATATATTACCAGTAAAAACCCAACAAAGGAAAAAACCAACAATGCCAATTGCAATTTTATATAAAAAAAAATATACATATTTAAAATAGACCTATGGGTCTCACATTTTTTTTAAAAACAGGATGGCTCATGGAGAGCTAGTTTTATAAGAAAGGCAATAATCAGCACAAACTTTGCTGCATTGTTTGACCTTGGGGGAATAACTTTCCAAAACACTCTGGACGTCAATGACAAACTATCGAGGTTCATTTAATTTGTCTGTGCAGTCAGGGGGGATTTTAAGAAGAAAAGGAGAAATATCCCACACCCTCCCCCCAAAATATCCCCCCCTCGCTCCCCTTCACCCCATCAACAGATATCAACTCCATGATGTTTATCTGTTTTATATCATACAAATGCTGTACTTCTAAAGAGGAAGCAGTGGACTTCATTTTCTTTTTTTATCCTTGATATGACATGACCAAGGTCAGAATTGAAGTGTTGACCTAAAAGGTCCAAACTCAGCATGGACATGCAATCCACAACACCATTAAGTCTAGTTACAACAATGACAAAATTAATAAGAAAAAGAGTGCAAAATATGATAAACTTGTATGGCCCTCCTTGCACTTTGGTAGTCTTCTCCAGGGATCAACATTCTGACTAAGAGTGACTTGCTCAAGTTACTCACTTTTACACCAATTACTCCATTTATCTCTCACCTCTCAAAAACACCCACACACACACACCCACCCACACACACACACACACACACACACACACACACACACACACACACACACACACACACACACACACACACACACACACACACACACACACACACACACACACACACACACACACACACACACACACGAATGTGGAAACTTTGAAAGGGCTCCGTTCATCTTTCTGAAACATGTATATGGAGATATCACACAAACGACCAATAACTAATGACACAAACACAGGTGCTAAATAACATCGGAGTGATACAGTTTATATACATACACACGAGCAAATGTACACACACATAAGGTAAATAAAAACGACAAACACAAAGATTTACATTAAACAGCATTCTTCGAAAGAGGATTTAAAGTGGGAAATTAACGAAATTCAATTCAAAAATTTATCAAGCCACAGAACATGTCAATCAACACGCTATGGCTTCACAACAAGAACATACATGGTGAACACCTGGTCGGATGGACCTTATTGTTTTATATGTGTATATATATTGTTGTGGTTGACGAAATTCGCAAACCACCATTCAGGTCCCTTAGGTGAGATATCTCTGTAAGTATATGTGTAGTTAGGCCCAAACCCGTTGTTTCGAGGGAATAAATGTCATTCATTTGGGCTACGACCCCTCTAGATAGCCGTTTTTCTTTTACTATCTTTATTTTGGACCAGCCGCCATTACTACCACCACCAACCACATCTCAACAGCCATCACACAACAACCACCAACTGCAACGCCGCTTCACAACCACAGCCACGACCTTTACCGTCACATCTCGCTCTCGCAACCATCGCATCACCGCCATTTCCGCGCCGCTTGTGGGCACCGATACTGGACTCGTGCAGGGCGCGCACCGAGCAGCGTGTGCAGAAACATCACAGCCTTTCCGAAGAAAACGGATCAAAAACGACTCACGCCCACTTCTGTTCCGTCCTATCTGCGAGCGTGGGGCGATTTGGCCCCGCCTCCAGGTGCGTTGGAGTAATTTCGCTATATGCAAATTCATGGATCAAAAAGCATTCACGCCCACTTTTCCTCGGTCCAATGGGGAGCCAGCCAGAGGTGAAGGGTTGAAGGTAAAGGGTCAAAGGCGAAGGAGCGAGGCCACGGGGGCTATAAAAGGGCCGTGTTCGCTCGCCAAAGCAGTTCAAAGTCGGTGGAGTTGGGAAGAAGAAGCAGCAGCAGTAGTAGTCAGTCAAGTGCAGTTCGGAGTCGGTGGAGTTGGGAAGAAGAAGCAGTAGTAGTCAGTCAAGGCAGTTCGGAGTCGGTGGAGTTGGGAAGAGCCAGTCGGAGAGGGCAGTCGGTGGAGTTGGGAAGAGCCAGTCAAGAGAGGAGTCGGAGAAGGCAGTTGGACGGAGCTGTGGAGAGTTGGAGAGGTGGCGGCGGCGAAGGCGGTCGAGGGGGTGGTCGTGTCAGAGTCGGGGAGCTGCGGAGGGGAGAGGCCGGCAACGCGACCGAGGTTGTGGTGGAGACACTCGTCGCGGGACCCGAGACAGGGAGATATCCTCCTTCCCCCGAGCATCAACAACCCCCTCCTGTTTCCCCCCGCGCTGAGATAGTGCGAGAAGGGGGCCCCGTTCCCACCCCATACCAGGCAGTCCCAGCGAGGCCCGCGGAGTCGGGGCACCAGCGCCATTTTGCGGCTCATCACCAGACGGGTAGGCTCGACGTGGTCTCGGCCCCAGGCCGTCTGCCCCCTCATAGTGGAGGGTAGTCCCTTTTTCTTTTGCTTTGAGTATATGTGTTGTCGGCGCCGTCTGTGAAGTAAAACTGTATAAGTGTTGCCGTGTGCTCGGTAGTCGGTTAGCTCTGCATTGTCTTTTGCTTTTACATTTGCTTTTTGTGCATTATTGTGTGTTTCTTCTTCTTCTTTTACATTTGCTTTTGGTGTAATTGTATATGTGTGCTTTCCGTTCATCGCGAAATAAATGTGCTCTATGTTGAACTGCTTCTCCCGTTTCGCTTCGTCTTTTCTCTAATTGAATCTCCATCTTACTTCACGTAAAGGGTTGGTAGTGGGCTAAATACGCCCGATAATTAATCGAACCGTCCAGGTTGACAATAACACCGCTCGGTTATCCCGAAAGTACGGAACGGGTCGCTTAAAGTGGCCTGTGTCCGAAGTCGACCTGCGGCGAGGTGCAATCGCCCGGTCTACCCTCCGTGTGGGTACTTAGGTAGGTCGAATTTGGCGAGCAACCCAATCCCACGCGGGGGGCCGATTGGCACGATCGTGGTGAGGCCAAAAGGCCCACCCGTGACTAGTTTCCGGCGTTAGTCCGAGAGGGTCATGACGGGATTGTCCATCCGGTGGGCGACGTGCCGCGATTCGAGTTATGTGGCCGTTCGCACGCCGGCGGGCGCGAATCCGCAACAATATATATATATATATATATATATATATATATATATATATATATATATATATATATATATATATATATATATATATATATATATATATATATATATATATATATATATATATATATATATCAATGTTGAAGTGAGACGTGGATTACAAATGGAGATCGCATAATAAGGCTAAACAAAGTGATTTCCTGTAAAAATAGAATTATACATTTTCAATTGATGAGACACCTCCCGAGACACCCACCACATGGCACTGCAGGACTAAACAAAGGCGGAAATGTATATCTAATCGATGTGAGACTGAAAGCACGTTTACTTTTTCCCGAAATGAACAACCAAGCAGCTTGGGGAGTGCTCACTAAGTGGCTTAAGCATTCAAGCAAGCACTCAAATGAAGCTGTCGATAATAAATAGCTCCCTTGGCACACAATTGTTAAAGACCGAACCATCACATTCCACATACACCTCCCGGAGACGCCCAAAATGTGACAAATGTCCGAAATGGACAAACAAATACTTTTGTTTGGAGTCGGAACTGCTTGTAAGTTCGATTCTGGAGCTTAACTTTTGCAATTATTTTTAGTTTCAGAGGTGCTCATGGCGTTCAAATGTGCAGAAATGAAATATTACAATGAATGCTGATGTCTCCGGGCATGTATAAGCATTGCAATGTAACCAACGATTTGTAGCTATGATAAATCAGCTTCTTCCAAGTTGCGGTCTGTTCCAACTCAATGTGAGGTTGAGCAGGCCAAAAATCATGGCAGCTTCAGACACCAGGGAAGTTACTCATGGATGCCTTCAGACTCAAGACTGCGAGGAGGCCCACGATCACCTGATGAAGGATAAAATGAAATGTCGCCGTTAATTATGTTCAAAAGGGGAGTTTTATTTAACCCAAACACCCAATTTATGCTCTTTCACTTCCTTGGAGTTTTCATAGTGTGCATACAAAGTTTAAGGCAGCAAGGTTTTATGGGTTTTGGAGTTACGGAGGAGAAACACACACACACACACACACACACACACACACACACACACACACACACACACACACACACACACACACACACACACACACACACACACACACACACACACACACACACACACACACACACACACAAACATTGCCTTTTATTAGTATAGATTACCACTGGTATTTATTTATTGACTAGCAAGGATGAGCTCGCTGCGCTCTCCTCTCCACACTTCGTTGCAAAGATTGACATCACAAATTTGGTGTGTTGTCATGATCTATACCAATCATAATATAAGCATTTTTTTTGTACAAATTTATTTGTAATATTGGTGATATTATATTTATTTGAAATTTATTTGCAATATAAGAAGGTTCAAGTGGTCTAAATGGTCAACGGTTTGAGCTCTCTTATCTGCTTGAAGAGTGTAAGGGTTTTAAATGGTGTTAAGGTCTTCGGGGTCTTTTGAATCTTCGGGGAATATTGGGTCTTCAGGGACTTTTGGGTCTCTGGGTTCCTTCTTGGTCTTCCATTTCAAATATATATATATATATATATATATATATATATATATATATATATATATATATATATATATATATATATATATATATATACATACACACACACACACACACACACACACACACACACACACACACACACACACACACACACACACACACACACACAGCTTCATCTTTCGAACTCTTATATTGGGGAAAATGCTGCTTTTGACATCCTTCAGGAATGTATCTCCTATTTATAACATTATTCTTATGGGAAAACATGTTTCACAGTCAGGTGATTCGTGATACACTCGGTTTTTCAGGAACTCATCCTGAGCGTATGGCGAGGTATTACTCTATGTAACATAGTTACTTCCGTCCCGTATATTGCAGTTCGCATTATCTTGACTGTGCATGATGGTGTCGAGATACAAGCCAGCAATAAATGACAGCAGACACCGCAAACCTGCATATGGAATTTGAAAGGTTCAAACAACACTGTCAGTTTACCTTTGACTGATTGCTGGCTTGAAAGTCTGAGATAGAAAAGGTCAATTATATTAATGACCGACATAGGACATGAAGGAAGAGAGATTGACTTGACATTTGACGACTGAACCAGAAGTGAGACTTTGTCATCACGTACTGTATGTGACAAAACTGACAATATATATATATATATATATATATATATATATATATATATATATATATATATATATATATATATATATATATATATATATATATATATACATATCACGACTTAAACAACCCCAAGAAAGTGAATTTCAAAAATTAAGCAACACTATTAAAACACATTTTTGCAAGCTTGTTGATTAGCGTGCGTTAGACCAGCGCACTTGGGTTGAAGAGGAATATCGAAGTCATGCAAATGAGATGCTGGAACTTGACTCACTATTGCCGGTGGTTGTGAACCTGTGGCCATGGTTACATCATCGTTGGGCGTGGTAACGAGCCTGTGGGTGTGGTTGCATTACCGTTGTGTGTTGCGACATCAACGGCCTCTCCACACACTCCGGCCTTCTCCTGAGGGATGTAGTTGCAATCAACCTGTTTTCCCCCTCTCTGTACTTTTTGTTCCTTTTGAGGATTTATGCTTTATGGAGGCAATGGTGTGTCCGGGCCATCCGCACATAACATGTCTGCCTGCTTCTTCGTTAGCACTCTTAATATTCGTTCTCCTCTTTGTCCTTATTCCATCAACATTTAACCTTCTTTCCTCTTCTTTTGTTTCCTTTGTCCTTCCCATTCTCACGCAATCACCTTTGCTTCACCACCTCTTATTCTCTTTCTCCTCTCCCACCTTCTCACCATGTCTTCATTTTTGTCTTGTTTTAAACATACTACATAAGAACACGCAAGATCGACATTATAATCGTCATTAAGAAAAAATAAAAAAGTAATAATTTTTCAACTGTCATTATAATGCTTTCTTTTGTTTTTTCATCTTCAGACAATGTATCAGAAAATGAAGGATTCAGATCTTGTTTCCAAAGTAGATCTTCGTTGTTGCTGCTTTGTGCATTACCAGAAATTGCCTTCTGTTTATCTTGGGCCTTTGTGACACAGGCTCATGTTACGAGCAACATGGATGTGCGAGTGGGAATCATTGTTTTAGAATGTATCAGGGCCTCATTAACTTGGACCACCTGCTCACTCACCTACACAGGCATTCTCGCTTCAATTGCCTTTGTTTTAACATCCAAAGCCCAGAAACTGCAACCAGCTTCCAATGAAGCCAAGTTCATCAGATTCAATTTGCTGTTCTTCTTCCTTGTTGGTTTGGCCTTTGCTTCTGCCTACAGCAGCACCAGTGGGAAGTTTGCCATTGCCACAGAAATGTTCACCATCATTGTTCTCGCTTACGGTTGTCTGGGCTGTATTTTCTTACCTAAATTATATTTTGTTCTTGTTAAAGCCAAATTCGTCTTATAATACTCATCATGAAGTCTGAATCAATATTGTGATTATGGAACACTAATCCTTCCCCTGTTTGGGCCCCAGGAATATATTTTGATGTGTTATTTCTACATTAGCTTACCAATGTATTCATGTTTCATTACTTTGTTTACCTATATGCATCAGTAATAAATATGTACTCGTATATGGTGTTTTAAGATCCCATGTTGCTTCATAGAGTGACAAGCAAATCCTTTCTGGGGTCCAAAAAGACCCCAGTTGTTTTGTTTCAATTTTTGCATGCTGTATATGATTAGGTCATATTGTATTTGTATCAAGCAAGGCCTCGGAAATAAAATTTGTTTTGACATTTGTTTACTTTTTCACTTAAACATTTTCCAATGAAAATTTGTTTCTCAATGAGGTGAAACTCCAGCAGATTGAAAGAAATTTTGTGGTTCTGAGTTTGGGGTCATGGAAGTCCCCCGTTGGTATGCTAATTTTAGATTTTAGATTTGCTTTTCTTACTTGTGGACCCGTTGGTCCAATGGACCAAATTTTCATTGGTCATCACAGCCTTGTTGCATACCTGCCTGCTGTGCTGCTTCACATAATCAACTCAGGAGGTCATTACGATCATTTGCATGTATTACATTCCACATTAGAATGCTCGAGCAGAACTCCACAAAAAACATATCAAACACACACACACACACACACACACACACACACACACACACACACACACACACACACACACACACACACACACACACACACACACTCACACACACACACACACACACACACACACACACACACACACACACACACACACACACTCACACACACACACACACACTCACACACACACACACACACACACACACACACACACACACACACACACACACACACACCTCATCAATTTATAGTCGCGTTTTAAAGGGTCGATAGGGTCTTGTGTGTACTCCGCCTCTTAGAGTTCTTCTGGGTCTTTTGAATATTTGGTATATTTTTTGGTCCTCCTGGTCTTAATGTGTTTGGGAGCGTTTGGGACTTTTGGGTCCTCATGGACTTTTTAGGAGTTTTGGGTCTTTGGGGGCTTTTGGGACTTTTGGATCCTCAGGAACTCTTGGGACTTTTGGATCCTCAGGAACTCTTGGGACTTTTGTGTCATCGGGAACTTTTTGGAATTTTGTGTCCTCAGGACCTTTTTGGACTTTTGGGTCCTCGGGACCTTTTGGGACTTTTGGCTCCTCGGGAACTTTTTGGACTTTTACATCATCACGGTCTTTTGGGTCAGCTGGGTCATTTTGTTCTTGAGGGTCTCAAGAGTCTTAAAGGGTCTTCAAAGGTCAAGGGGTCTCAGCAGTCTAAAGCATCAAAAGGTACATTCCAATGGTATGTAATTAATGAATACATGTACGTAATTAATAGACAAAAAGTATAGCTCACATGGACACAAACACACATACACACACAAAACTCCTCCATTTATTAGCTCACTTGGAACGTAGTTCTGGGGAATTAATGAGATGGCACGCCGTCTATCCGTCCATCCACAAAATACTTGCAATTTTTTCTCAAAACTACACACAATTTCGATGAAACTTTACGACAACATTCAACACCGTGTATGCACTAAAGTTTGTTCATTGCATAAAAAAATTGGGCATTAAGGGGGGTCTACGTGGGTTGCCCCACAAAATAGGTATTTGCTCTCTTCTGAGAAACTACACATACTACTTTGATGAAACTTGAGCACAACCTTCATCACCCGTGATGTACTCAAGTTGGTTCATGGCATTAAAAAAAAATCGAGTACTGAGGGGGTCATTGGAGGGAGTTTATGGGGTGGAGTTTTCCCCTCAAAATAGGTACTTTGCTTTCTTCTGAGAAACGACACACAATTCCGATGTAATTTGACTACAACCTTCGTCACCCATAATGTAGCAAAGTTTGTCCATGACATAAAAAATTGGGGATGAAAGGAGTGTAAGGGGGGGGGGGTTGCCCAAAAACATATGTATTTGCTCTCTTCTCCGAAACCACACACACAATTTTCATGCAACTTAACCACAGCCTTCCTCACACATGGTCTTCCAAAGTTTGTTCATTCTGGTAAAAATGAGCATGGGTTAACACACCTGGGAACTCACCTGGTAGTGGCTGGATAAGATAACCAGGGAACCACTATGCCTGGTTCTTGATAGGCATGGATGTCCCACAAAATATGTTATGGAGAAGAAAGTAAAGACCCATGGATTTTTTATTAATGCCATAAACAAAATTTGATAAACCCAGGTGATAAAGGTTGTGGTCAAGTTTCATGAAAATTGTGTGTGGTTTCAGAAAAGAAAAAAAAAACATGTTGCGGGTTAAAGTCATTCGACTTGTCAACTGCACCAATGTGACCTCAAAACTTGACCTGCTGAAACTATGCCGCATAGTAGGCTCTCTTTATCTTTTCTACAAATATTACTTCGGTTTCTGCTCACAATAACTTGCTGCTTGTGTACTTCCACCATTAGCGAGACCAAGGAATACTCGACAAGCAACAACATCACATGGTTATTGTGTGGCCATTGGCAACTCAAGGGTGGGCCATAACTATGTTTGTTCCTTAACCTCCACTCCTAAACTCTGGAACTCTTTACCTTCTCATATATTCTCAAACATTTATGACCTTCCCCTTTTCAAAAAGGTGATTTTTTTTTTACTTCCTCAAAAACTCTGAGAATGGCATTGAAAGAAAAATAAGGAAAGGGAGAATAGTCTTTTATTTAAGGCCTGGCCTCGATGAGGCCAGGCCGTCATTAACATACTTCCCATGTCCAAATATGAGTGTCATGGATTTAAGGAAAATAAATCTAAAATCTAAAATTAACATACCAACTTGGCACTTTCATGACTCCAAACTCAGAACCACTAAATTTATTTCAATCTGTTGGAGTTTTAAATCATTGAGAAACATATTTTCATTGGAAGATGTTTTAGTGATAAAGTAAACAAACATCAACACAAATTTTATTTTAGAGGCATCCCAGCCACTTGGCGACCGCTCAACAAGAAACTTGATACCTGAACACATCCCAGGTCTATCAGTCTGTGTGTTAATCCTTGCGAGTGGAAAGGAAATTAAACTTTGTGTTTTTAAAATTGATCGTACTTTCCAACCAACTCAGATTTTGACCATAAAATAATAGGTCTGCGTGTTTTTCGAAACAAAATGGATCAAACCACTTGAAATCCAGGTCACTTGCCATCTATGTCAAAGGGACACGACTCTGTCAAAGTTTTAAATCTATGGAAGCCCAAACATGCCACGTATATAAAGCTGAATTTTATAATAACCGTGTTTTTATTTGTATTTTCAGCTTTCAGCTTACCCCCATTCTTGAAACCGGCACAAAGACGCTACCCTTCGAGTTGATTGCAGGGTTTTTGTTGATTGTACCAGATCTGGTCCTGAACATATTCTCTCACATTTGGACGAGTCTAAGCTGGAATTACACATTAATGATCTTGCTGCAGCAGGGTATGGCTACACTAGGACTGAGGTATTGCCCATGGCTACAGATTATACTGTTCACTTCGGGAAGCACGAGAACGATGACGAGTTCCATCCAGTGAGTGTTTCTACAATTTCATGGACAGATGGTCTGAGCTACATGTGTGAAAACCATTAAGTTGATCTGAACTCTTAGAGCACGTTGTGCATCAGAATAATCAGTGACAAACTACTTCAAAGAACGGGAACATATTCTAACCAAATAAAAGAGGCCGGGGGCCAGTGGGACCTACCTTGCACCCCCTCCCCCCCCCCCCGAGCCAATTTTTCACTGATACCACAGTGTTCATATATATGCCAAGTATCAGAAAAAAGATATTCCCAGAAAAATAACTCATTTGCACTATGCTTTAGAGGCCAGGTGCCAGTGGGACCCACCTTGCACCCCCCTGCGACAATTTTTCACTGATGCCAGTGTTCATATATATGTCCCAAGTATCAGAAAAAGATGTTCCCAGAAAAATAACTCATTTGCACTATGCTTTATTAAGCTATTTCCATGGCAACCAATCAAAAATAGACGAATCTCACAAAGATCGGCAAAATGTCAATAGCTCTGTCAGATATAAATATAATATCACAAACTTGGTGTCAAATTAAAGCTTATACATTTATGTATTAAAATCTATTTTGTTTATGCTAATTAGCTCATTTGCCTATGAATTAAATTTGACTTAAATACAATAATTCCCACAAAAATGCAAGAATTCCCATTTTCTTTCCTTGTAATTCCACACATGTCAGTTTTTTGTCAAAAAAAACATTACTTAAGTGTTGCCAGATTCAAGCCAGGTTGGCAAAATATGTATTTATTTTTTTTTATTTTTTTAAGTCGGCTAATTAGCATAGAATACAAAGAACAATGAATCGTTCGAAAATCATGCAAAATCAGATTAATCAATAGAATTAATTACCTGGGCCTGATATAATACATAACCCGACTTATGATGTCTATTGGTGTTTAAGGGAAACATAACTATTTTCTGTTTGAGTAAAAGTAGTGGAAATAATTTTAAATGCATTGATATGCTAATTAGGATCCACCATTATGGAAATTCTCATTTTCGGAAATATCTCAACTTCTGGTGGATGGAAATTTGTAAATGAGGAATCTACACATATGTTTGGAGGGTCAAGGGATAAAGTGAACATATTTCCTTTGTTGTCGGAGATGTAGAATAATGTTTGGATAGCTTAATTACATGCAAAAATGGAAACAGATTAATAAAGCCTAGTGCAAATGAGTTATTTTTCTGGGAACATCTTTTTTCTGATACTTGGGATATATATATGAACACTGTGGTATCAGTGAAAAATTGTCGCGGGGGGGGGGTGTAAGGTAAGTCCCACTGGCCCCCGGCCTACAATTGAAAGGACAAACCACAGCTTATATATTATGTAGATGAGAAGCGAAGGCGGGGATTCTCGCCTGCTTGGCACACCTGTTTTGCTTGTGGTTATGGTTGTTGTTGGTATAAAAATGCAACTCCTTCATGGCTGGCTGGTAAATGCAAAAACGTTGGAATAGGGCACAGGGGCAATCACACACTGGGGGAAGTTATCCTTAATCCCAATGTAATTAACACCATTAGCGTGAACAATGCAATTAACACAGCACCACCCCCCCTTGTGGTGGCAAGTAGCACTTAAGCTCACAATTTCCCTACTTCATTTGCATCGAGAGGTCTCCGAAGCATCCAAGGACCAAACAACTCTATTCAATCCCAACTTTGCTTTGAAATTCCTCCATCTAATCCACAACCGTAACATCATGTACAATATCAGGATCCTTCAGACACAATACTTGTCCTGGGGCGTTCGATGTCAAGTGTACACATTTTCAGCGAAATTTTGACACATCGTCTCAGATTTCCATCTTTTTGTGCAAGTGTTTGTATCCACGGTAAAACATTATGTGTCAATTTTCAGACCTGGGGGCCCAGCGGGGCCCATTTTAGCCCCCCCCCCCAAATGTGGGCACCCCCGGTTGACCCACAATCTTGGAGTGGCCATATCACAGGTTGTAGTGGTCCGATTTGGATGATCTTGGTATCAAAGTGCTAATAAAAGTGAGATCTTTCGAATAGCGTAAAGTAAAATCACTCCGAAAGAGTAATTCAAAAAGTTATAGTTTGGGGCGCCGTTTGACCTTGGGCCCCACCCCCCAGCCAAACTGATAATCGCGATTTTTTCGTGTGACAATACCCCTTCATATACTCCAACACTTCAGCATAAATGAAAATGGGATCTCAATGGGTTCAAGTGTGATGATGGTTTTATTTTTCGGGGTCCACATATCACGAATTCTTGAGTCGACATTGGGCGACGTTTGCCGTCATCGTTCCAATCTTGTCATCAGCTGGCAGGCGACTTTATGTCTGAAATTGACAATAATCATCTCTGGAATAATATATATATATATATATATATATATATATATATATATATATATATATATGTATATATATATATATATATATATATATATATATATATATATATATATATATATATATATTCTTCTTCTTTTGGCTGCTCCCGTAAGGGGTCGCCACAGCAGATCATCCGTATGATCCGCATAGTGATTTGGCACAGGTTTTACGCCGGATGCCCTTCCTGACACAACCCTGGTCGCCTCTTACGACACAGTGATATGGTACACCTATTTTAACCGGGGCATACACCGGGCCCAGTACACTGGTACTCACTTCGCCGACCTCCAAAGGATGACAGGCTGAGTCAACCTCCTGGTGTGTATTAATTCAAGCGGCCAATGGGGCTTGAACTCAGGACCGTTTGGATCCCAAGCTGCTACCCTAACCACTACGCCAACACCAGGATATATATTTTTTAGACATTTCTGATATACTTCTTTCCATAGAACTCAAAACTGCTACAGGTAGAACCTACCAATCAGTAAAAAAAGAAACACAGCTGTCAAATAAAACATTGGTTGGCAAAAAATCTTGACTATAATATGCCAGGAAAAACTCTTACTCATACTAGTACCGCTTCCAGTTCCTGCATGTGCATGTGGAAAATGTATGTACACTATACTGATATAGTGTATGAGAAATCTTGTGTTCAAATATTGTGCTATGTATTGTGGCGTATTGTGTGTCCAGCACCCGAGTCTACGTAAAATAAAACCATCATCACACTTTAAGCCATTGAGATCTCATTTTCATTTCTGCAGAGGTGTTCGAGGATATGAGGGTTATTCTCATACGAAAAAATCGCGACCGTCGGTTTGGCTGGGGAGCGGGGGCCCAAGGTCAAAGGGCACCCCAAACTAAACTTTTTGAATTACTGTTTCAGAGTGATTTTACTTTATGCGATTCGAAAGATCTCTCTTTTACGAGTATTTTGATACCATGTTTAGCCAAATCAGACCACAACAACCTGTGATATGGCCTCTGGAAGATTGTGGGGCAGCCGGGGGCACCCTTTTTTTTGGGGGGGGGCTAAAATGGACCGCGATGGGCCCACAGGTCTAAAAGTTGGTATTTTTTGTTTTTTCACCCAAGTGAATAAATGACCAACATATGGGGAGAAAATTAGGTATTAGTGTCGGGAGGGTGTGTACACTTGACATGGAATTCCCCTCCTGCATGATGGTCACAGAAGCCATACAGCTACAGTATATAGTTGATCAAATGGGCCAAGGAAAACAATGTTGTGCTGTTCGTTCTTCCTCCGCACTGTTCCTAGATCTCACAACCTATGGATGTCAGATGTTTGGGGTCCCTTCAGATGAATTAGGACCAGAAATGGTTGTCTTTTGCATGTGCCAATCTTCGTAGAGTACCTAGATATGACGTGTGTGTGGATTTTGTTTGAAAAAATAAGCAGATGAGGAAAAACAGGGAAGGCCTGTAGGATTGTTTTCATGTGGTATATCATGGAGACAAATTTCTATCGATCAAAGTCCTACTCCATATTGTATGCACCCTCCCTGTAGGCTCTTGTGAGGTTGAATGCTCATTTTCTTGCCCTTGTCACCTGAAGACCGACCAAGGAGATTCCATGGGAGAAAGTCGAATGGCATCTCTGGCCTTCATAAACGTACACCATGACTTCCCATATCCAATCATGATTTGTGTGACATTTTCATTCGGAAACAGAAGCGTCATCTTTCACAAAATAACATCATTTACGAGTAATAAAATAATTCACATCCACAATTCTATCTGATCTCTTTTGAGGGGAGGCCCCCTGCCCTAAGCTTCGCAATCTCAGCGCATGGTGGTGCTTGGCTTCGCACAGCAAACAGATGGTCAATGCCATCATTTCACACTCCAGGAGTGCACAGGCCTTTTTGAACTAAGGATCAGCTGGGCAAGTTGCCACTTTGGCCCATGAGTCATTGCGAATCTGCTGAACTGTTGGGCCAGCGGAAACCGCATCAAACTTTAGAAAACTGCCAAGAACACAAGAAGTGCCATTTCTGATGATCAGTTTCTTAAAATTTCCTGGGGATGAACCCCATGCCCTGACCCCTATCCCCTATCCCCTCTGGCCTGGCCTGGTGTACCCCCCCCCCTCCACCTCCGGTCCTGGATCCACTCTTGTAATAAGTGTGCTACAACATTTCCCTCATGAAAGGCACCTTTACTGATTACTTCATGCTTTGAGAGGAAAATTACCCCATCTCGGAACAAACTGAAGAAGCCTTTCTAGAATTATGCAAATTGGAACCTTGATAAAAAATTTCCACCATTTCCACATGCAAATAGCAAATGAGATGATTGTTTTTGAGTATACATACAACTGAGATTTCTTTAGATTTTAACATGTCATTTAGGTGTGAGTAAAAAAGATGATGTTAGATGCTTCTATAAGGACCTTTATCAGTCTTATTCATATATATGAGCCCACTTCATTTTATTGATTAATTGAATTAATAATCAGTGTTTAACCGAGATTTTGTTTGTTTTGAAGTGTTGAGAGCAGTTGAACTATGCAGTGTACGATTTTCTCTAATGAAGCTTTGGAAGAACTTCCACCGAATGATTGGACGATCGGGAGAACCCAGATTTGGTTGGGCATTCAACACGTGATCATGGTATGACCCCCTTCCTGAGGAGGTATGATGAGCATGTTAAAGAAAAAAAAAACCCCACTGAAGAGAAGTTTGGACAAGTCATAGCCCAGCAAGGCAAATACTTAACTTCGCCGTTGTATGGTGCCTGCCTTGGGAAATGACCTCGACCACACTCACAAATTGCTGTTCTGCAGATTCATCATGAACTTCCCATGGTCTCATAATGCACAACGAAGGCCCCGAAGGTCCAGATGGTGAGTCATCTGTAATGTGCATTCAATGGTGCGGGTGGGGCTCGTGAAGCTATCGTAGCTGCCTCCAACATGCATTTGGCGAATCAAACTTTGGCGCATTGGCGAATCGAACTCAAAGCGAATCTAGCTTTGGCGAATCAAACCTGATTGCACAAACTGCTGTTACGTGGCCCCAAATTCTGCTGGGGCTCTCTGGGTCAAATCTCAAGTCCTCTTCATCTCCTTCATCCCAGTGTCATCTGCAACCCAATTTCGGGCCCATGCTCATACCTGCCAAGATCTACCTTTTCTGCAGCTCAAGGAGTGCCTCCACTGTGTTTCCCGTTGGGTGCTACTCTATTTACTCCATGACCCACTTATCTTCGGGCCTCGGGTAACACGTCTTTTCGATTTGTGACACCTTACTTATAAACATGCTATGATTACATGAAAACACACTCACTCACCTCACTGGGATACAATTTAAGTGGCCATCATCAAGCATTCTTCTCCAATGAGTGCTTGCTGCCATTATTGATTGAAATTGTGTAAGGGATATATATTTCTCCTCTCGGAACAGGGTATCATGATCATGTGTAATATAATTATTCAAATTTTCCGAAGAGGAAAAAAGGGGGTATGTGGAAGAAAAATCATTATATTCATGGATTCTTAATTATATTCACTGGTTGAATTGTTGCTGGTACTTTTTAAATTTAATTTTTTTCTCTTTACATGAATTGGCTGTCAGTAATGTTTCCCTTTTCCCAAGTCTTTTGACCTACATAGGGATAAATGAATATCTTATGAAGAAAATGGTCTTGCTTGCTGCATAGAAACAGGCTGACCTGATTGATAACATCGGAAACTTTTGTCATGTGTGTGTTATTCTTTCCCTCCCATCCAAAATGGCCACGTATTGCAGTTCTGAGTTGTTTTTTCCTCGTGCGCATCAGCTCATCCAGTAGATGAATTGCCAAACATCTCACCCTCTCATTTTTTTGGATCTCAAATGAGTACAAGAGGGATAGATTCATGATTCTAGTAAGTGAAGTTCATTAAAATGATTCATTGAATAATTGAATGTTCTTCCTCCGTACATACAAAATTAAAGACTCTCCATTGTATGCTGAACCATCGCTGTGGAAATGAAGTTCTTTTCGAGCACACAACTCAAAGTTTTTTGGGATGTATACAGTACGGACTGTCATCGGTAATCACACAGACTCCAACCTGCCGATTCCCCCCAAATTGCCGAAATTCAACAAACGTGTGTGTGTGTGTGTGTGTGTGTGTGTGTGTGTGTTGTACACAAAGCACAACATACTCTCTCTGATAACTCCTCTACCCCCCCCACTTCCCACTCCCCATCTCTCTCTCTCTCTCTCTCTCTCTCTCTCTCTCTCTCTCTCTCTCTCTCTCTCTCTCTCTCTCTGTCTCTCTCTCTCTCTCTCACTCTCTCTCTCTCTCTCACTCTCTTTCTCTCTCTCTCTCTCTCTCTCTCTCTCTCTCTCTCTCCCTCTGTTTCTGGATGTAACTGGATGGCCGTTATGTCTGGATGGTGGTTATCTCCATATGTGTCTTGGCAGTGGTTATGTTAGGGTGGGGTCATCTCCAGATGTGTATGGGAGGGGTTTGCCGCCAGATGTGTCCAAATGGAAGTTTGTCTCCTGACGTGTCCAGATAGTACTTTATCTCTGGTTGTGTCCGGATGGGAGTTTGTCTCCGGACATTTTCGGATGAGAGTTTGTCTCCTGACGTGTCCATGCCGGAGTTTGTGTCCGGGCAGTGTTTATGTCTGGATGGAAGTTTGGCTCCGGACATGTCCAGGTGGATTTGTCTTGGGACGCTCCAAGGCGGTGTTTGTCTCGGGATGCATCCGGCAGGTGTTTGTCTCGGGATGCATCTGGGTGGTGTTTGGCTCGGGAAGCAACTGGATGGTGTTTGTCTCGGGAAGTGTCTGGGAAGTGTTTGTCTCGGGACACGTCCAGGTGGTGTTTGTCGAAGGATGCATCTGGACAGTGTTTGTCTTGGGACTCGTCCGGGTGGTGTTTGTCTCGGGATGGGTCCGGGCAATGTTTGCTTGGGAGGCATCCAGGCATTGTTTGCTTCCAGATGCATCTGGGCGGTGTTTGTCTCGGGACGCATCCAGGTGGTGTTTCGGGAAGCATCCAGGTGTTTCAGGTATGGGGAATATCGGGGTATCGGGAAGTGTTTCAGGTATCAGTTATCACCACCATCCAGGTGGTGTTTCAGGTATCGGGAAGCATCCAGGGTGTGTTTTTCTCGGGACGTGTCCAGGCAGTATTTGTCTCGGGACGCATCCGGGCAGAGTTTGGCTCGGGATGCGTCTGGGCGGGTTTGTCTTTGGACTCACCTGGGCAGAATTTGTCTCGGAATTCATCCAGGCGGTGTTTTTCTCAGGACGCATCTGGGCAGTGTTTGTCTCGGGACGTGTTTCGGCGGTGTTTGTCTCGGGACGCATCCAGGTGGTGTTTATCTTGGAACATGTCCGGGCGATGTTTATCTCGGGATATGGCTGGGTGGTGTTTGCCTCAGGATGTGTCTTGGTGGTGCTTGCCTCAGGATGCATCCGGGAGGTGTTTGTCTCGAGAGGTTTCCCAGTGGTGCTTGTCTCCTAAAGCTTCCGTGTGGTGTTTGTCTCCAGATGTCTCTGGGCTGTGTTTGTCTCCTGCAGCATCCAGGTGGTGTTTGTCTCGAGCTGTGTCTGGGGTAGTATTTGTCTCCAGACGCATCTGGGCAGTGTTTGTCTCCAGATTTGACTGGGTGGTTTGTGACTCTGGACGTGTCCAGGTGTTGTTTGTCTCTGGACGCTTCCGTGTGGTGTTTGTCTCCTGACCAATCTGGGCGATGTTTGTCTCCAGACACCTCCAGGCAGTGATTGTCTCCAGACACCTCCGGGCAGTGTTTGTCTCGGGACACTTTTGAGTGGTGTTTGTCTCCTTCAGCGTCTGGGCGGTATTTGTCTCCAGATGCCTGGGCAGGGTTTGTCTTCATATGCGTCTGGGCAGTGTTTTCTCAAAAACTGCTTGGCTCTGGACACATCTGGGTGGTATTTATGTCTGAGCGGGGGTTTATATCTGGATGGGAGTTTGTCTTCAAGCTGTGTTTATAGTACGACTCGAAGAAAATGGATTTCAGACATTATTTTGTTGACATCTTCACTGGTTTTTATGCAGAATCATTTTGATGAGACAGTAGGAATAATAATTAATGCTCCATCGCACATCTGCCTTGCCTTCCCTTCCTCTCATCTCACATTGTCTTCCCTTCCCCAACCCCTCCTCACTCCCCCTCCCTCCTCACTCCCTCCCTCCTCTCTCCTTTTCCCTTCACCTCTTCACTCTACCTGGTCTCTCTCCCCCACACTTCTGTCTCGCTCTCTGTCCGCTCCTCACTCCCCCCACCAAATGGAATGCAGTATTCTCCTCCCACACCTCTTTCTCTCTCTCTCTCTCTCTCTCTCTCTCTCTCTCTCTCTCTCTCTCTCTCTCTCTCGATCTCTCTCGATCTCTCTCTCTCTCTCTCTCTCGATCTCTCTCTCTCTCTCTCTCTCTCTCTCTCTCTCTCTCTCTTTCTCTGTCTGTCTCTCTGTCTGTCTATCTGTCCTTCTCTCTCTCGAGACATATCCAAACTGTGGTTCTTTCCTTGTCGGAATACTTCCTTCCACCAACAATTTTATATATAGGCACTTCGTTGTCATCAGCATCAAGTGGAGATGGCAATGTCTTGTCCATTTGAAATTCTCGGAATTCTTGGTCTTAGGAACTTGTTTCCGATTCTCTCAACACATTCCTAACCAAAAAGGGCATGCTATTCAATCACCACATGGTTGTGTTGTGGCCTTGTGCCAGGGGGTCAATGGCTGAGGCAGCCTCCAGAAGTTTGTTTCCAAGGGGAAACTTCTCCTGCAATACTTGCCACACTGCAGATATACCTGTCTGGCTTTTATATTGAAGTCCTGAATAGAAGAGTTCTTCTTGTCACTCTTGATCAGTGACCCACAACTTCCATAGAACAAATCCGTGTTTCTTTGCACGTTCGCATAGAGAAAAATATTTGAGCTGTGATAGCCCAGCATTCAGGAGGGCCTCATTCTTGATGAAACACACAAAACACTTCTGGAATAGGTCTATGTGCTTGCTTTGGAGCTTGTGGATGAGAGGGGTCTTCGACTCAAACATCATCACACACTGCTTCAACATGCAGAGGACTGAAGTATCGAAGTTCAGTGTCAGCAGTATGTCCAACCTTGTATGTAAGTATTGTTGCGGATTCGCGGCCGCCGGCGTGCGAGCGGCCACGTAACTCGAATCGCTGCACGTCGCCCACCGGACGGACAATCCCGTCGTGACCCTCTCGGACTAACGCCGGGAACTAGTCACGGGTGGGCCTTTCGGCCTCAGCACGATCGTGCCAATCGGCCCCCCGCGTGGGATAGGGTTGCTCGCCAAATTAGACCTACCTAAGTACCCACACGGAGGGTAGACCGGGCGATCGCACCTCGCCGCAGGTCGACTTCGGACACGGGCCACTTTAAGCGACCCGTTCCGTACTATCGGGATAACCGAGCGGTGTTATCGTCAACCTCGACGGTTCGATTAAATATTGGGCATATTTAGCCCACGACCAACCCTTTACATGAAGTAAGATGGAGATTCAATTAGAGAAAAGATGAAGCGAAACGGGAAAACAGTTCAACATAAAGCACATTTATTCCGCGGCAAACGGAAAGCACACATATACAATTATACACCAAAAGCAAATGTAAAAGTAGAAGAAACACAACAATTCTGCACAAAAAGCAAATGTAACAGTGACACAACAATTCTGCACAAAAAGCAAATGTAAAAGAGAAACACAATGCAGATCTACTACTGACTACCGAGCATACGGCAACACTTATAGAGTTTTACTTCACAGACGGTGCCGACAACACATATACTCAAAGCAAAAGAAAAAGGGACCACCCTCAACGATGAGGGGGGCAGACGGGCCTGGGGCCGAGACCGCGTCGAGCCTACCCGTCTGGTGATGAGCCGCAAAAATGGCGGTGGCGCCCCGACTCCGCGGGCCTCACTGGCACTGCCTGGAAATGGGGTGGGAACGGGGCCCCCTTCTCACACTATCTCAGCGCGGGGGGGGGGGGAAACAGGAGGGGGTTGGTTGGTTGGTTGATGCTCGGGGGAATGAGGATATCTCGCTGGCTTGGGTCCCGCGACGAGCGTCTCCACCGCGACCTCGGTCGCGTTACCGGCCTCCCCTCTCCGCAGCTCCCCGACTCTGACACGAGCGCCCTCTTGACTGCCTTCGCCACCGCCACCTCTCCAACTCTCCCACTCTCCACTCTTCTCAGCTCCGTCCAACTGCTTTCTTTGACTCTTCTCTTCTCAACTCTCCTTGACTGACTCAACTACTCAACTACTTCCTTCCCGGCGAGCGAACGCGGCCCTTTATAGCCCCCGGGGCTTCGCTCCTTCACCTTCGACTCTTCACCTCTGGCTGGCTCCCCATTGGACAGAGGAAAAGTGGGCGTGAATGATTTTTGATCTGCGAATCTGCATATTGCGATTATACTCCGACGCACCTGGAGGCGGGGCCAAATCGCCCCACGCTCGCTGATAGGATGGAACAGAAGTGGGCGTGAATCGTTTTTGATCCGATTTCTTCGGAAAGGCTGGTGTTTTTGCACCCGCTGCTCGGTGCGCGCCCTGCACGAGTCCAGGATCGGTGTCCACAAGCGGCGCGGGAATGGTGGTGATGCGATGGTTGCGAGAGTGAGATGTGACGGCAAGGGTCGTGGCTGTGGTTGTGAAGCGGCGTTGCGGTTGGTGGTTGTTGTGTGATGGCTGTTGAGACGTGGTTGGTAGTGGTTCTGGTGGTAGTAATGGCAGCTGGTCCAAAATAAAGATAGTAAAAGAAAAACGGCTATCCTGAAGGGTCGCAGCCCGAATGAATGACATTTACTCCCTCTAAACAACGGGTTTGGGCCTAACTACACATATACTTACAAAGATATCTCACCTAAGGGACCTGAATGGTGGTTTGCGAATTTTGTCAACCACAACACTACCCCCTCCCCTTTTTACAGACTCGTCCCGAGTCGTCAAATTTTCGTGTACCATCATGTGTAGTTTTCCCCTAGTACATTTTACCTACGGATCCCTGAGTGCGACATTCATGGTATTCGTGTCCCCAAAATAAATAACCTGAGGGCTGAGTAACTACCTAAACAAACCCACTCACACGGACGACTTAAATAAAATTGCCGGCGCTAAGACAGACATGCCGGGGGCGCACTCATATTTACAGTACATCTTAACCTTAACTTACAAATTTTACACTAAATCATTGCCCAGGATCAATGAACTCTGCAAAAAGAAAGCAGTTAGCAGGGAGCTAGGCTGCTCGCACGCAGTCTCTGGCTCAAACAATGCAGGTGACAGGGAACGTGGCCGGCTGCTCACACGCAGTCCAAGGCCTTCCCTTTTGAAATGAACCCAGTGAACCACAACGGTGCATGGGCTGCACAAACGCAGTCTCCGTGCCAGCTCAAGTGGCACACACAATGAACACAACGAATGGATGGATGAATGGATAGACGCAAACACGGTGCACGGGCCGCCACTGCAGGCCCGTGTTGTAGCTGCCAACAGGGCAGTTCTCGCAGCTTGCAAACTGTTGCCTTGATCCTGGCGCACATGGCAATGAACAGGGGGGGGCAACGCAAAATTGAACGGGGGCTGGTGAACAGGGGCAGTGGGCATGGCATGGCAAAGGCAGCAGGCAAACACAGCCCGCAGAAGAAGGCCGCTGCAGGCAAACACAGCCGGCAGATGAACTGGCCGGCACAGGCCTTGAAGCACAGCAGCTGCAGACAATCCGACCGGCACAGGCCTTGCAGCACAGCAGCTGCAGACGATCCAGCCGGCACAGGCCTTGCAGCAAAACAACAGCTGCCGATGAAGTGGGCCGGCCTTTGCCTTGCAACAACGCAGCCAGCAGATGAAGCTGGCCAGCCTATGCCGTTCAGTGGAGGTTGGTGGAGGGAGTGCGGTGGTGCTGGCCACTCGGAAGGCGGGCTCGGACCTACCCTACGGTCTCCCTCCCAACCTATCGCCTTTGCCTGTCATTGTCTATACCCACTCCCTTAATTTGTCAAACCCCAATTTAGCCCCAACTTTTTTTTTTATTTTTACTTCCCCACTATAAATCGTCCCCTAACCCCCTTTATCGTCTTTGTTCGGCTAACCTATCCTGTCACCTAGCCTACTCCCAACCCCTACGTTCCCTTCCCGGAGGGGAATAAGGGAGAGCTAGCGTCCTGTGCTGAGGCCCAATCTAAGCCTCAGGATGGCCTCCCCAGACTTCAGCGATCTATAACCAAAGTGGGTCCAGCGGCCCACAACGAGAGCGAGGGGATGGATGGTGCGGAGGGGTACATCTCCTAATCTACCCTAACCATTAACTCTTAAACTACCCCGGGGCTTTCAACAAGTGCCTCTCGCTTAAACTATTGGTTCTAACAACCCAGATTCCCGTCGCCTGTGTTGGTGTCCTCACAATTTCGGGCCTCGCCCCCCAATTTTCTCTCCGCGCCCTCACACGGTCTCATGGCTGGGACGCGTGGCTCCCTTTGGCAAGCACGACCCTCTGCCGATCTCCAGCTATGGCACCCCCGGGCATGACACTGCCTCCGAGCCTACCAGCTCCCTAAACACCGGGGAGTGCCCCTCATGGCACCTCCCCTGAAACGCACACGTGGCAGGCTGGCTTCCCAGGCCCCTTTCCGAGGGTCACCCGTGCCAACAACACTGCCCACGCGGCTAATGGCACCCCGGGCCCCCGCACCAAGCAGGCGCACCCGTGCCCACTACGCTATCCCGGCCCCCCATGGGCCCTTGGCCTACCACGGCCGACTAGCCTGGTGCCCGGGGTACCCACTCAGCGATACTCACCTTTCGCAGCCACGCTCCCAGCCCGTCAACAGGGCTCCTGCACCCCTCCAAACGGGTTTCGAGCCTACACTCCCACCAACAACAAAACGACCTCCATTTTGTAAATTTGACTAACCCCCTAACTCACTCTACACTGACCCCGGGGTCCCTTGGGCGGGAGTCACTCCTCCCCCCAATCACTCATCGCAACATGCAGTCCCCATTCGCTCCATACACACAGACCCGCTGGCCTCACTCACTCACCAAGCACATGCTTCCACTTCACTCACCAACAACTCTTCAACACACTCACCGCTGAACTCTGCCATCCTTCTAACTACTTCCCATAACTAACTCGTGCTCCCTCGTCGTCCCTTAAACTAGTAGCACGTTACTTTTAACACTACGTAGCTAAACTACGTCAACTCTACACACCAAAGGCTGTCACTGTCTCCAAATCTCTAAAATAACTTTTATTTCCCCACCTAAAGCTCATCTAAATCCCTCTAACTAATCCATTCCACGGACTCCATGAGGACTTACCCCTGCCCCATGAAGTCGGTCTAACTAAGCTAACCCTTCCCCCTAACTAGTTTCCATCCTGTGCACTGGGCAAGGGGGTCTTCCACCCCTTACCCGGGAATCCTGTGCACCCGAAAGTGAGGCTTGCCTTTTTAATTTTTTTTTTTAGATGCGCAGCACCAGCGCGGCAACTCACAGCTCGCGCACTTTGCACCTGCCCGAGACGTCATGCAGCTGCACGTGTACCTCGACCCTCCTTGGACGGTACCATCCGGCAGGGATACCCCTCCTGCCGGATTCCAACCACGCGTGCAGCCATAACGTCACCATGCGCATAAAAAAACACAAGCCCCACGTCTCGAGGGATTCCCCACGCGAACACATGTGCTTTGCCCGTTGGAGCTTAACACACACGATCGCGTGGAGAACCCGTCTAGTCCAAATCCGTAATCCTGCCTAAACTTTGTCCGTCCGCGGGATCGGCAAATCCACCGCTGGCGTTTCCGGACCGGGACTTCACTCTCGCAAGCGAGCACGTGGGGGTCTCGTGCGTTGCACAGCACGGACCTCGTGCTCGCTGCTGGGTGAACCCGGCACGGTCCCCGAAACAACTACAGCCGCTACTCGGCTTTTTTTCCTCTGTCGCAGTCTCCGTCTCCATTTCACACACGCACTCCCGCGTGTTACGACGCTAACACACCTCACCATTAAACTCATACCGGGAGACGCGGCTGCATGTTCACACATGCCGACCGACATCTCCCTTACACACAACGACCTTGCACACACTGTCTCTCTCACACTCGGCCGCTCACTCACGCATGCCATTTCCCTTGCACACGTGGCTCCACTCACTCGCGGCCTTTCACTCACTCGTGCCATTTCCCTCACACAAACCATACTACTCACACACGCGGGGGCACTCATCTGCGGTGCCTCACTCATACACCGTGCCTCACTCACACATGCGGGGGCACTCATCCGCGGTGCCTCATCCACACACGGCGTGCTGGGAAGCACGCCCTTCTGCATACTTACCACCACACCACTCACACACGGGGTCGCTTCCACACACGGGGTCTTTGTCACCCACCCGGTCGCTCTCACACACGCCCTTGGACACGCGCTACGCATGCGTTGCAGCACGCATTTCGCCACACTCGTGAACACACACCTCGACACCACACACACCGGGACAACCACACTGGGGATTCGTGTCCCCACAAGGGTCTCCGGGGCCTCTATACCCCCCAAGCTCTCCGTGCACCCGTTCGCAGCACTCCTCCCCCCGAACTCGCTCGACACGACCGAACCCACCTGGTCGTGACTCGCTTCAAGGGGGCATACTCCCTCCCCTCGTTCCTGGAGGAGGCCATCCAACTGCTCGCACCGGGTCTCTACCCAGTCCGCGAGCTCACCCCCATTATCCTCCACTACCTCCGTGTGTGTGTGTGTGCGTCACTTACCCCGTCTTCATCGTGTAGTCTTCCCTCTATCATTCCCATCTCCCGTGTCTCTGTACATTTATTAGTTTCTGTTGTCCCCTCGTGTCTATTAGTCTCTGCTTCTTTCTGGCGTCGTTCCCTTATCTTTATGTAGGTCAACCTTGCTTTCTCCTTAAGTCGCTCCCATCCTTCCCTGTTTTTCA
Organism: Eptatretus burgeri; assembly: GCF_056783735.1. Taxonomy (NCBI): domain Eukaryota; kingdom Metazoa; phylum Chordata; class Myxini; order Myxiniformes; family Myxinidae; genus Eptatretus; species Eptatretus burgeri. Next base: position 153,968,689 of record NC_140961.1, read on the forward strand.
CTCCTTGCTCTTTCACGATCTCCGCGTACCTCATCCTTGCTTTCCGTCTTAATTGTTCTTTTCTCTCCCTCGCAATTCCTTTCACCTCGTCTCTTATCTCCCTCGTGCACGTCTCCGTCACGCTTCTCGCCCAATACGTCCCCCGAATTATTTTCTCCTTACCTGCCTCCACCGCGGGCCCGACAGTCATTGCACTCCCTCCCAGCTCGTTCACTCCCACACGTGGAGTCGCCATTTTAAGCTCCCCGGTTACTGCCTTCATGCCCGCCTGCAGGCTTCGGCCCATGCTCTGCGTCTCACCCCGCAGCCCTTGCATTTCTTCCTTCATGTTTGTTTCCATTTCGTTCATTTGCTTGTTCATGCTTTTTATTTCGTTTGTGTTTGTATCCATCTTTTCGTTCATGCCTTTTATTTCGTTCGTGTTTGTATCCATCTTCATTTTCATTTCGTGCATGTCCCCACTGATTCCTGCCAGCATGGCGTATAGCTGGGTCATGTCCGGTGCGCTTGGGCGAGCCGATTCAGCAAGGATCGGGGAGGTTTTGGTGGAGAGGGGGAGGGGAGGTGTCATAAACCTCGGCTGCCGCCGCACCTATTTCGGGCTCTGGGTTCAGTTGGGCGAGTTCGTGTTCCTGCACAACCAACATTTCCTGCACGGGGTTTTCATCCTGGACCATGGATCCTACATTACTACACATATACATTTCTAATACCCCCGGCTCCCGCTCGCCTTGAGACGCCATCTTATTTCTCGTAAAGGGTTAATTTGAATCGCTATTAATTTGGAGGGAATCGGGGGTCGCTCCTCTCACCCCTGGACCGATTCCCGTGAATTTAGCTGGAGACAGGAGAGCCCGTTGTTCCGTTTTCCGACACCAGTCTCGCGAGGAGGGGGATGGGTTTGTATCTCACGACCTGACACCAGTGTTGCGGATTCGCGCCCGCCGGCGTGCGAACGGCCACGTAACTCGAATCGCGGCACGTCGCCCACCGGACGGACAATCCCGTCGTGACCCTCTTGGACTAACGCCGGGAACTAGTCACGGGTGGGCCTTTCGGCCTCACCACGATCGTGCCAATCGGCCCCCCGCGTGGGATAGGGTTGCTCGCCAAATTCGACCTACCTAAGTACCCACACGGAGGGTAGACCGGGCGATCGCACCTCGCCGCAGGTCGACTTCGGACACGGGCCACTTTAAGCGACCTGTTCCGTACTATCAGGATAACCGAGCGGTGTTATCGTCAACCTCGACGGTTCGATTAATTATTGGGCGTATTTAGCCCACGACCAACCCTTTACGTGAAGTAAGATGGAGATTCAATTAGAGAAAAGATGAAGCGAAATGGGAAAACAGTTCAACATAAAGCACATTTATTCCGCGGCAAACGGAAAGCACACATATACAATTATACACCAAAAGCAAATGTAAAAGTAGAAGAAACACAACAATTCTGCACAAAAGGCAAATGTAACAGTGACACAACAATTCTGCACAAAAAGCAAATGTAAAAGAGAAACACAATGCAGATCTACTACCGACTACCGAGCACACGGCAACACTTATACAGTTTTACTTCACAGACGGCGCCGACAACACATATACTCAAAGCAAAAGAAAAAGGGACCACCCTCAACGATGAGGGGGGCAGACGGGCCTGGGGCCGTGACTGCGTCGAGCCTACCCGTCTGGTGATGAGCCGCAAAAATGGCGGTGGCGCCCCGACTCCGCTGGCCTCGCTGGCACTGCCTGGAAATGGGTGGGAACGGGGCCCCCTTCTCACACTATCTCAGCGCGGAGGGAAACAGGAGGGGGTTGTTGATGCTCGGGGGAATGAGGATATCTCGCTGGCTTGGGTCCCGCGACGAGCGTCTCCACCGCGACCTCAGTCGCGTTACCGGCCTCCCCTCTCCGCAGCTCCCCGACTCTGACACGAGCGCCCTCTCGACTGCCTTCGCCGCCGCCACCTCTCCAACTCTCCCACTCTCCACTCTTCTCAGCTCCGTCCAACTGCTTTCTCTGACTCTTCTCTTCTCAACTCTCCTTGACTGACTCAACTACTCAACTACTTCCTTCCCGGCGAGCGAACGCGGCCCTTTATAGCTCCCGGGGGTTCCTTCACCTTCGACCCTTCACCTCTGGATGGCTCCCCATTGGACAGAGGAAAAGTGGGCGTGAATGATTTTTGATCCGTGAATCTGCATATTGCGATTATACTCCGACGCACCTGGAGGCGGGGCCAAATCGCCCCACGCTCGCTGATAGGACGGAACAGAAGTGGGCGTGAATCGTTTTTGATCCGATTTCTTCGGAAAGGCTGGTGTTTTTGCACCCGCTGCTCGGTGCGCGCCCTGCACGAGTCCAGGATCGGTGTCCACAAGCGGCGCGGGAATGGCGGTGATGCGATGGTTGCGAGAGCGAGATGTGACAGCAAGGGTCGTGGCTGTGGTTGTGAAGCGGCGTTGCGGTTGGTGGTTGTTGTGTGATGGCTGTTGAGACGTAGTTGGTGGTGGTTGTGGTGGTAGTAATGGCGGCTGGTCCAAAATAAAGATAGTAAAAGAAAAACGGCTATCCTGAAGGGTCGCACCCCGAATGAATGACATTTATTCCCTCTAAACAACGGGTTTGGGCCTAACTACACATATACTTACAGAGATATCTCACCTAAGGGACCTGAATGGTGGTTTGCGAATTTCGTCAACCACAACAGTATTAAACAAATGCTATTCCTCATATTCTTCACAGCTTCAGTCAAATTATTAGCACCAAGGGATGCGACTTCTCACTTCTGGTGAAAGATCTTTTTTGTGGAAGATTGTTCCCAGGGTTGGAAGGTGAAGACTTGTTGGCTTTGTTGAGGAAAGAATAGTATAAGATGGTATATGCTTCAAACAGCCTCAGATTTGACAATGACACATCATAGTTGGATGAACATCTGTGTGAAACAAATCTCTCGGGAGTTGTAAAACCAATTCCAATCAATTCCAAGATCTCTTGTAGAAAGTCTCGCAAGTCGGTGGACCACATAATATCATTGAAGATGTCGGAATGAAGTTCCTCAATTATATCATGAAATAGCTGGCAAAATTGTCGATTGGCATTATGGACATGATGACATGTGTTTCCATCCACATCTCAGAGATGAGGGGTGGGTCCTTGACGCAGCAGCATTTCATATCCAGATTTGGATAGGTCCAACTCTCATCATGTTGAGGTCCAAAATAATTGACACAAGGTTTTCCCAGGGAATTTATTTTGACTCCGTGAGAGTGGTGACCGCCTTCAATATGGAGTTTGCATCAGCTTGTATCAAGCTGAAAGAGGCCAAGTGGTGTATCACAGATGTTTGTTGAACAGGTGAATAGAAACTGACAAGGATGCAAATAACCTTTTAAAAATTGTCACTCGTGGATTTATTCATATTCAGGGAGAAGTGAGTGGACTTTAGAATCCAGTGTCCCCCTTGAACGCAGCAGACAGTCCATACATAATTTGGTAGGATGCATTGGTCTGGTCCATGGACAGTCCATTCAGTGCTTTGGGATCTCTTGCCATTTCCTTAATGATGAGGGCAGTAAGCCAAGGTGCCCTTGAAAAGGGTATTGAATTCTCCACCAAAACACCAAGAGAATTTCCTGAAATCGAATTAGAAACAATGAAGCGCCAATTGACCAATACTAACTGCTTAAAAATATATCTGAGGTGTTACCTGTGGTTCCATTTTGTTAAATTAACTTAAATAATGGCTGCATAACCTTCATGCCATCATTCCCATGCTTGTTTTTGTTTTTTATTTCCATCAAATATTTTTGGTCTTAAAATCAAAAATAAACTTAATTACGTGAAAAACCAGCAACACAAAACAAAATTAACTCCTCGTGCAAAGAGTTGCTAAAATTTTGTCTTTAATTATTTTTTCTATCTCTAATCAATAAAGACAAATCATGCTGATTAATTATCAGTCACAAAGAGTTGATAATTATTTTCTTATTATTATTTTTTTTGTTCAATAGAGATCATGATCAAGCAAGGTCACAAAACGTTTCATTCAGGCTTATTTTTAAGTCCATAATTAAATAATTTAGCGTCATTATTCAAAGTTTTGCATATTATGCAAAATATCAAGCATTTTCTTCATGTACCTCAAGATTAATGGTGCGGTCTGCTACTGGCACTGCTCGTCGTGGGGGGTACTCTCTCTCGGATGGTCGACTTGATAACATCAGCAGAATTTAGTCTGTATGGTGTCACCTTCTTCAGAGGGGAATCAAATAACCCAGCAAGTTAATAGTTTGTCTTCCATTATTCTAATTTCTGTGTGTGCTATTTGGAAGACGAATGACTGTGGAATGCTTTGAAACCTTGGCCACCATAGTCGATCGTATCATCGAATTATGGTTTATTTGTTGGGCTTGTCTCATTTTCTGATAAAATCGCCGTAAAGTGTGTTGACAGACTTCTTGATACAAGAGTAACGGCTTCTTTCTCCATCCATTCCCAACAAAATTTATTCTGAATTCCTTTATCAATTTCCTGATTCATGCAGCATCCTTCTCTCAACAATCGCCATTTTGTTATCAACAAGTTTCGGTAAGGTGTCGTCTGGTTGGCTCAGAGGGACATTCTGGTACAATGGAAGATGGCATTTCTTCACATGTCGGGGTTATTCGAAAATGAAGTTATAAATGGAAATGAAATATTATTTAAGATCGGAGATGGAAATTTAACTGAAAAAAAAATCGGATTTCTACAAAAAATTTGAAAAATCACATTCCCGCTACATATGCCGCCTCTCTCTTTCTACCCACCTCTCTTTCTCCCCCCCCCCCACTCCTTTATTGCCCGCCTCAGCAAAGCAACGGGTTGTATTTGCAAGTAAATAATGGAACCAAATCAAGTTACTCACTGTAATTGGAGGAAATAACCAATAAGCTCTCAATAATTTTGTAAATACCTTTTCGTTTTTATATTCTGATTTAAAAGGATATTTTAAGTTCTGAATTAAAAACAAAGGTTGTGTTCTATTAACAGTGAAATAAGGAATTGTAGAGGAAAAAGACTTTTGTCAATTTCAACTTATTTTTAGAGAAAATTGTGAGTTATTTGAAAAAAAGTGCAAGGGCTATGAGTGCAAGTGTGAAAAGTAAAGTAATATTTTTGACTATGACTGTAAGTTGTCTTTTTTGCAAATACCACTTGAAATTCACAGTCCTATGAAAATAAATAAAGTAAGCAACAGGGAACCATGTGGTTGGAAACAATGCAGCATGAAAAGGATTAACCAAACGTAAAAAGGCTTTTCGATATGTTGACTAATCAGTAATACATAAGGATGTTCCAAGTAAGATGACATACATACTGCTATGATTATGGGAGTAGGTCAACCGATTTAATAGCACAGATAGGATTGTATAGTACAGTATGGTCCGAGGATGGGGAGAAGCACCCCAATGTATATGTTAGGGAATGTGTCAGCTTAAGTGTTACGTGTCAACAGACGAGGGGTGGTGCAGTGTTTATTAGCTTAGGGAGTAAAAATAAATTCCCCTGTACATGTACCTGATTACCCTCTGTGAATTTCTCTGTTTTTATATTCCAAGCCAGACCATAAGCTGGGGACCGAGTCCCTGAAACAAGAACATGCGCCTTGCTCCTGGGCTCGACAAGAGACAGTGCCATTTTGCTTGCAAGTGCACAAGCGGGACGAAGCTCCCCAACAACAGATCGAGGAGGGCCAGCCCTTGGCTAGGCTGAGTAGCAGTTTATTTTAAAAAGAGGGCTTTGTTTTCGTTTGTCACCCTTTGTCTCTGTTTGTGTCTGTGTGTGAGGCCTCTATCACAGGAGTTATTTATTAAAATTGTTACATTATGACTTATAATCTTCATTATTGTCCTTATAATTATTTGTTTCATTAAATGTATACCCTTCGAAAGAAATTGCATTTCGTGTATTTGTAGTGGGGTTCATGGATCAAACCCCCTCGTGCTGTCCTTCTGTTCCTCCTTCCCTTCCATTCCAATAACTCCTCTCCATCCATTAGCCCTCACTAGGCTCGATCATCTTCCCCCATGCAGTGGTGTTGCCATCCACCATATCCTTCGAGTGTACACTGAAATCCACAAAAATGAGCATGTCCACCTACTAGGAAAAATGACCGCTCGACCGTCCCGGTAGGTTGGTCGATGTTAACCATCTGGCTACTACAAATTTTGGTCGTGGGATTCAAACCCAAGCACCACGACAACAACTGCTGACAGGAGTGGGATTCGAACCCAGCCACTTCCACGACAATACATACATACATAACATTACTCAAACAAAGAACATTTCCAAAGTTTTTTTTGGGGGGGTTTCCAGTTGTTGTCTGTGACGTGTGATGTCACATTTACTGGAAATAGCATCTCCACAATAAAGAGCAGTGTTGCCTGTTTTATAGAGACCAAGTGATGAAAATGGTGATGAATGCTACATGATGATTTTGATAAATCTTGACAATAAAACTTTGACAAATGTTTGGTCATTCACATGCATCAAACCACATCATTGTATCCCATTTATTTCACTATTTTATTCCGGTTTGAATTTGGAACAGTAATTTATGGACACCCTGTATACAAATGAAAACAATCCACATCAAATCCTACCATTTAAAATCCTGTAAAGTACCAATAAATATCACAGTGAGAAGTTGAAGAGCGAATTGTAAAGCAACAAGGCCGACTAACTGATTCTGGGTGATCACTATTGGTAGATGAGGGGAAGTGACTATGTCGGGGCTCGAACCCCAGTCCTTGAATTACAATGCTGTAATTAGGAGAGATACAATCATAAACAATATAATGCCGTAATCACAGCAAAGATAATGTACCTTCAGTCACAGCACAACAAGTCAAGAACAGGTCTATCATTACTTTTTAATCATGAAACAATCAATTGAACAAACAATCAATTAAACAGCCAATCAATTAAACAGCAAACCAAACACATGTGCACAAGTCAAACAGAAAGTGAGAACAAATGTAACAAACTATAAATATAACAAATATGTTTATCTTCTGTCTCCCTTGGTTTTATACTCATTTTTAGTGAAGTACTATTGAGCAAGACACATCTTGCAGTAACTGGCTCAACCAACTATCCCTGAGTGCAGCACATCCCATGGTTAGTGGCTCAATCTGTTCTTGCACAGAGCACATCTTATCGTTTGTGGCTCAATATGTTCTTGCACAAAGCACATGTCATGGTTAGTGGCTCAATCTGTTCTTGCACAGAGCACATCTCATGGTTTCGCCGATGAGGATGTGGGTCTGGAGAAGCACCGTATATGGGAATCTTTCTCTGGTTTAAGCAATCAATAGGGTCCCAATTGTGGAACTTTCATAAGACATCAGCATTTCTAACACAGTCTCTTCACTTTATCTCCAAGCAGCAGAGAGAGAGAGAGAGAGAGGTTTTTCCCACCCTCACTGTGGCCAGCAGAATGGGTTATGCTTTCGACAGCAGAGTCGTGCCATAGAAATTAGAAAATATTCTGTGCGCAGTGTTTTTGCTTGGCCCTCGTCTACAAATACAATTCATCGTTATGTCTTCAATCATAAGAACACTAATTGCACAACATTTCGATAAAAGCAAGCAATAAACAACTTCTTTCAAAAGAAAATATTTAAAAGTAAGTTTTAAATGAAAGAAAAGATAAAATCTCTATTTCAGCCCTCACAAGTGCATCTACAGATGAGGATTGAAGGAATTTGTCGGTTTGGTAAAACTCATGACGTCACCCAGATGATTGAGTCAGATGAGAGCAGAACCTTGTCTATCTGAAAGAGATTGCTGCAGATCACTCTGTGTGTGTGTGAATCCATGCGAGTGGAATGAAAGCTAAACATTGTGTTTTTGAAATTCTTCTTCTTTCCCTCCTGTATGGGTTTTAACGACATTAAAACGGATCTGCAGATTTAAAGAAAGAAAACGGAATTTAATTTAAAGAAATGAACTTTTTAAAAAGTAACAGATTTTAAGAAATTTAAAGAAACATCGCTTGTTTCGACTGTTTGCACATGCGCACCACTTTATTATCGGTAGTGTGGTGGAGATTCTGAGGGTGATGTAATTTGTTTATAAACATTTGGAAGGTGCATTGAATAAAGGAGTGTTGTGGTTGAATGTCAAATGTGTGGTATAAAAACATCAGATGGCACATCCACAACATCAAATTTCATTCGTTGCCTAAAACCCTCCCACAGAAGTCAGTTTTCATTTTCATCAGGTGTTCCAACACGTTTCCTTTTCAACTTTAAAACTTTTGCACTCCACTAATACAGGAACACTGAGCTTACACGCTGTGCCATTGTACTGTATAAATGCACAAACATGGTGTTTACCCACATTTATTTTTTCAATACCTCAGTGTTGACTCACTTAATTTTTTTTCCATAGGATGTTTATTCAACTTAAAAAACATAGGCAATAACTTTTTTCATCTATTCTTACAAATAAATGATGGATTTGTAGCCATATTTGACCATGACACATGATAGTTTGATATATCATCAGTTTGTTGAAGTCCCATAAGGTCCATTATTGCTGAGGGGCCCATTGTGGATTTGCTTTTATTATGCCCCGAGGGCAATTTTCATTTTTGTAAGAATCTGCTTTTGACGTGTCGCGATACTGGGAAAGATTCGGCTTCGTGCTAATCAGCCCACGTGATGTTAATGATCGATATCAGAAAATTTATTCCATGTCAAACACCTTCTGGATTTTATTCTCCTGCATTAACTCCAAATGAGCCTTAGTTTAATCATTATCCATTGATCTATCTTGATACCCTTACTCGCCCTTGCCCTCCTTCCCATGACCCTACAATTTTTATCCTTGGATTCCAACCTCTTCAGCTTTGTTATACTAGTGCGGGCCCGTAGGTGCGTGCCCGTAGGTGCGTGCCCGTAGGTGCGTTCCAGTATGTACAGCTTCCTTCCTTCGCTCTCGTCAACGACGACTGTATTGGGGCATTGTTTCAATTAGATCGGACCAACCGTATCATAAATGGCCATAACTTGGGAAACACCTGGGAAACATAATCAGGTCCCCAGCGTCAATTGTGAGGTCATATCAAGAGAAGAAGAAGAAGAATTGTGACGCCTCCTCTCTCTCGCCCCCCTCTCTCCCCTCTCTTGCCGCCCCTCTCTCCCCCGCTAGTCTCGCCCCTCTCTCTCGGCCCTCTCTCTCACCCCCACTCTCACCCCCTCTCCTGTCCCCCTCTCTCAACCCCTCCTCTCTCCCCCTCTCTTGAACTGTGACACCCTCTCTCTCACCCCTTCTCTCCCTCCCCTCTTTCGACCCCTCCCTTGCCCCCCTCTCTCGCCCCCTCTCTCTCCCCTCTTTCTCCCCTCCTCTCTCCACCCTCCTCTCTCCCCCCTCCTCTCTCTATCCCCTCTCTCTGTAAATGTATTCACAAATGTCTACCAAGCACAACAATTAATTCAAACCTTGCGAAAAAACAGCTTTCAAACCCTTGGGAAACAGCAGTTTCCCTTGGGAAAATTTAAACCTTGGGATTAATTAAGAATTTGAACAATTAATTCAAACCTTGGGAAAAATACAGCTTTTAATCCCTTGGGAAACAGCTGTTTCCTTTGGGAAAATTCAAACCTTGGGATTAATTAATAATTTGAACAATTAATTTAAACCTTGGGAAAAAACAGCTTTCAAACCTTGGGAAACACTTGGGAAACAGCTGAAACGGATGAAGAATGTTATCAAACCTTCAAAAGGCACATATTCAGGTCCCCAGCGTCGATTGTGACGTCATACCAAACGAAGAAGAAGAAGAATTGTGACGTCAATCGTGCAAAAAAAAAATAATAATAAATAAACATTAATTGTGACGTCATTCGTGACGTCAAATCACCGTGTCTTGTCATTGGTTGACAGATAGATGGCCGTAACTTAGAAACCGCTTGTCCGATTAATATCAAACCTTGAAAAGGCACATACTCAGGACCCCAGCGTCCATTGTGACGTCATACCAAACGAAGAAGAAGAAGAATTGTGACGTCAATAGTGAAAAACCCATTAATTGTGACGTCATTCATTACGTCATAGCACCGTGTTTGTCATTAGTTAACAGATAAATAGCTGTAACTTGGGAACCGCTCGTCCAATTGATATCAAGCCTTGAAAAGGCACATCCGCAGGGCCCCGGCAATATTCCTGGCAAGTTTCAATCCGATTGGACCAGTGGTTGTCGAGAAACGGCAGTCGCAGACAGACAGACACACCTACAGACACACACAGAGAGATTGCTGGAATTATAGATAGATGATGGAAAAATACAATCCTCAGTTGTTGTGAGGCGTGCCACAGTTTCAGCATAAGCTACAGAGAAATCTGTCATCTGTCGAGAAATGATGTCATCAGAAACGTTACAGGAAATGTTCAACTTAAATAATATGCTTGAATAGCCACAAAATCATAAAATATTTGCTTTCACAAAGCAAATTCAGATAGAAAACAACTTTTTTTATTTTATACACATGATGTAAGATTCATTCATAAGTTATTTGTTTTCTTACATTTATAAATGGTGTAACATTGAGGCAGAATAACACATCCCAACAATCCATAAACGATTGCTACAATGGCAAATATCTCCACGGCAGCAGAAAACTTTCCTTGTGTGCTGGAATAGGCAGGAACAAATGCTATGCTGACCATGCAGAAGAACAGCATGCTGAAGATGATGAACTTTAGTTCACTGGAACCTGGGATCATTTTACTCCCTTTCATAGACATCACTAAGCAGGAGATCACCAGGACACCAAGGTAACACAAAGCACATGAAACCCAGAGGGGAGATGCACCAACACATTCTAAAACAATGGTTCCCAAACGGTATTCCAGATTTTTGTGTGGTTGTGGTTTCTCCACAACTGCCCAGGCTACACTAAAGCCTGTTTGTGGTAGTGAGCAGAGTACTAGGAGGACCTTTGGTTGAGAAAATCTTCTCTTTAGATTGTTGTAGGACTCTGATACTGGAAGAAAACAAATAAAAAGGAACTTCAAATCTTTCGCCAATGGACAACAATAATTGAAAACTGTTAGCAGAGAGAATGAAATGCAAGAAAAAAAAAAGACCAAATAATAGATGGAAACAGGAAATTTAAATCTCAACCGGAGTACAATGGTTTCAAGTTATGAAAACAGAAAAATTGGAACACTTTGAGGATTAGAATGCCCTCATCAAGTCAAGTCGATATCTCCAAAATAACATCTTCACTTTATATTTACCTCCGCCATCGAAGGTGAAGGAAGTTATGTTTTCACCCCTTTATATCTGTTTGTCTGTCTGTCTGTCTGTTTTTCTGTTTGTGTAGAGGATATCTCAAAAAGGATAATTAGTCTTTCAAAAGGATAAAATAATTAGATTTTGGTGAAAATCCAGAGGTTCATCTGGATCTGCGAATGTTTTATGTGATTCTTCACCATTGAGAGATAGGGCGAAACCGATATTTCGCACAATATCTCAAAAAGTTGTTGAAGGAGTCAGAAGAAACTTGGTAGACTGGTTGTGTCTGTGAGAAGGAAGAATTTATTCATTATTGGTGAAGATCCAGATCCGTATCCGACTACTATAATTTTTAACCCACCTGAGAACTCCACCCACCTGAGAACCCAGATAACCTAATATGCTGCCATCTTATTTTTTTTCTGGTGTGTCAAAGACATCAGACTTGTTGGCCTCTTCTGATTATACACTGCTGGGTTTGTTGCGTGAGATTTCCATTGGCTTTGTTTGGATCGAGCGATGCGATACAATGAGGGACCCCCCAAAATTTAATCAATGTTTAACAAAATTTATGAGTAAAGTTTAATCAAGCCCATCAGCATGCACATTTCGGTGTTCCTGAAAAAATAGCGTTATGTAATTTTTGAACGGCCCCATATTAGGGTTAAACAATGTGTGACTGTGTGACAAATCAACTCATTCTGCCGTAACTGTGGCAAAGGGTGACAAGGATGAGAGGTGTTCAGTTATTCTTTTAATATCACAGTCAATGTGTTTCCCAATCGTGCTGTTCAACTTTTAAGAGTACTTTAAATGTACATTTCCCAATCGGCCCTTACCGGATTTTGTCACAGTTTGTGGCCACAGTGTCGACGTTCTTGTTCTTCAAGAAAACTCTTTAATTGTGTCGCATAAGCATGGACTTTTTGTGATCAGAATTTATAAATAAAGTGATTCATGGATATGTCGAGGCAAGTCAGTCCAACGTATTTGTGACACAGGGCCTTCTCGTCGGCAATAACTACACTATTTGAATGCTGCACAGGGTAGAGGTTTTTGTGGAAGGAAAGGAAGGCTCACATGGGATTAAAGAGGTATGTACCTCGAGCTCTGTGGCCTAATGGTACACACACTCACCCCTAAGCTGTCTCGGCTGGATTTGAATCCTGACCCAGCTTTAAACTGTCCAACCAGTGTTTCACAGGCAGTCATTCATAAATCTGTGTGCCATCCCTCAGATGGTTGTAAAACTGGCATGCTGTCTGTCAGCATTGGTTGGCAGACATTAAATATCACACTTTGTCTTTTGTGAATAGTGAGTGAGTTTGCAGAAGAGAACATACAGAGGAAAATGCATTTGCGCAGAGCCGTGCAATCAGCCAAAAATACTACCCAACAACCTTGTGCTTCATACAAATGCTAACAACACCTTAGCCATGGAATTTGAATAAATTGTTGCCTCCTAATTTATTCAACAGCAAAAATATCTTGCAGAAACATAATTATAGCAATGAAAATAAAATCTTAATTTTTAGGGGGAATGTGATCATCATCCTTTACCTTGAGAATTCATAAGAATATCATATGCCTTGGTGAGTACACAGATAATTGAAAAGGTGATCAAGCCTAGGGCCACAGATTCTCTCCATTGACAAGACAAGTCTGAAGGTTCACCCACAAATCCGACACTGCTTGTAAAATTGATTGCAAGTGCAACAAGCAATACAAATTGAAACGAAGACTTTGATTTCAATGCAATTAACTTGCGGTACTTCACCATCATTATACAAACTATAACCACCACTGTAAAACCAAGAACAGCAAAGGCCAGCAGAGTGAGAGCCAAAGGATCGGTGACAGCCAGAAACTCCCTTGGCATTGGAAAACAGGCGCTGCGCAGTGTGTTGGACCACAGGTCTTCTGGGCAATGCTGGCAATCCTCTGAGTCTGCATTCAAATCAGTGTCATGTCAAACTTTTTGATTGTAAAGTTAAAAATGGGAAATCACAAGAATATATATATATATATATATATATATATATATATATATATATATATATATATGTATATATATATCTTCTTCTTCTTCTTTCGGCTGCTCCCGTTAGGGGTCGCCACAGCGGATCACCCATATGATCCGCATAGTGATTTGGCACATGTTTTACGCCGGATGCCCTTCCTGACGCAACCCTGGTCGCCTCTTACGACACAGGGATATGGTACACCTATTTTAACCGGGGTATACACCGGCCCAGTACACTGGTACTCATTTCGCCGACCTCGGAAGGATGACAGGCTGAGTCAACCCCCTGGTGTATTAATTCAGTGGCCCAACGGGGCTTGAACTCAGGACCTTTTGGATCCCAAGCCACTGCCCTAACCACTGCGCCAACACACCAGGCTAATATATATATATATATATATATATATATATATATATATATATGTATATATATTTATATATATATGTATATATATATATATATATATGTATGTATATATATATATATATATATATATATATATATATATATATATATATATATATATATATATATATATATATATATATATATATATATATATATATATATATATATATATATATATATATATATATATATATATATATATATATATATATATATATATATATATATATATATATATATATATATATATATGTACGTGATGACACTTGTAAATTTGCACATAAGAATAACACTGGAATAATATCGGCCTCAATGGGTGAACAATCAAACCGGAAGTGTTGGAGTACTGCCCATCAGTGCAAGGGATACAGTCAAAACAGCAAAAGGGCTCCCCTTTGAGAGAAACTTTCCGAGTTCCCGGCTGGCACGGCTCGCTGCACACGGACCGAGGGACCTGGAAAAATATAGAGAACAAGTTAATCAACTTTTCATAAGCAAGAGGTGATATTGAATATCTTGCAGACTCTGTCCTGATAAAATGTCTCTTTCTTGCAAAAAAATAAGCATCCTCTTGTTTTAAAGTATGAAGTGCTGGAGGATTTTTAAAAACGTCTGGAACTGTTTTGTGTCATACGATAAAGATGACTCAATGAACAAATTTATATCGATAGCAAAAAGAGGAGAGAGAAAAATGGAGCGAATGAGTACAGGTCAGAAGTGAGCCTGGATCTTTGGAGTTTCATTAGAAGATGGTTGCTGCTGGACTCCTTGCACCCTGTAGAAAGCTGGAGGGGAGGGTGGAGTAGAACACTAATAGGACGAGGTTGCAAAATCATAAAGGAGGCACGACAAACCAGATAGACCACCAACCGATCAACCTTCCTTCAACGCAGGAGTGACAGATCTCGATATTCAGAATCATCAAGAGATATTCCAAAGATTTAGAAAGCCTTCGTTTGCACAGCAACAAGATGGATGAGGATTTTTACGTGGTTTGTCTGGATGATGTGAAGGTTGATGGAACAGCCAGTTCAAGGACAAGAACTTGTGCAAGCTTTATCCCAGAAGGAGTTTTTCTTGTGATTATATTTGAAGACTCATTGCAAACACTTGACAGTAAATATGACACCTGCTCATGTGTTTAAACCTGATGGCTGTTGGTTTAAAACAACCCCTCGTGAGCAGAATGTGCTTGTGATATTTTATGTTTCTTGTTATGTATATACTTTTTTAGTGTGTAAATATGATATAAGAAACAAAATCAGAAAGTAAATAAATGTCTTTACTTTCATATTGTTTCCATCGTTCCATTGAATGGCACTTTCATTTATCTGCAGGTCTTCACCTTGAGGGGCTCGAGGATTAAATGAACCTACAGGATTGAGATTCATTTTGCCATCATTGTCCAGCTGCCAGTTCAGAAGTTCGTAGTTTGCAGGAGTATCACCATTTTCATCAAACTTAAAAATGTCGCCTTTTTTGTTTTTCGCAAAGCTCACATTACGGATGTAGAACAGTAACTGTAAAGGATAAATCATTGAAAGTATGAAAACTTCTCATGATAATAAAAAAAATACAAAGAGAGAGTTCATAGAACACGGTACCCATGCATTGTTTCTGGTATATATTTTAGTTAAAATAAAATATTGATTTTAAAGTTAGTTAAAAAAAAATTCCAGAACTTTAGTGCTATTGAAGAAGTTTTAAACATCACCCTTAAACACCTCCTAATTAAAAAAGTCCAAGTTCTGCAAAACGAGGTTTTTGGAAGTATTATGGAGGCAATTTGTGTTCTTCAGTGTTAAAGTGTTTGATTCAATTTAAATAAAGGTTTAAAGAGGTTTAAAGGCATATAAATAAATGAATTCCTAATTTTATCACCGTTTTATTCGAGTGCCAATGACACTCCACTATCTCACGTACTACATTTGTTATTCATGCCTGTTGACTCTGTTTTTATTTTTTACAACGTCCTTAAAAAGAGTAAATTTCCTGTTTGCAATGATTTTCAATTTTGTTTGAGTACCAGGCAGAGAGAGAGTAAAATATGATCTTACTCTGCTCTGCACATATGCAATTGGGACTAATTCAGAGACGAAGTATTGTGAAAGGGCAAACTTTTCTTACTATTCATGTTCCTTGTTCCCTTTTCATCATGTTCCAAATATTACATTCAATTTAAATAAGATGTTCCTCGATCACAAACTGCTGTTCATAAACTGAGAAGACAGACAGATGGACCTGAACCAATTGGTTAACCACGCTTTTTGCTTTGCATGTGTGGGGTAAAAATGGTTAGAGTAATCTACTTTGAAGGATTACAAGGTGGTAACATTTCGGTATTATCTTTGGTTGGAGAAAAAGAGGCTCATTTTAGCTCCCATCAAGGGTAAAGCCTGAATCATCTTAATATCCTTCATTATAGATGCATTTTAAAATTTATTCACAGGTTTTTATTATCTTGTGACAATGCAGACTGCTTCTTCTGGAATTAGCTACTTCATTGTGAGTAGATTGCCAACTTCACCAGCGGCATTCATTCTTTCAACAAAGGTTTCCAAGACATTTCAGTGTTTCGAGTTTGGAAATGGAATTGGCCCGCATAGATTATATTTGATGAAGGTCAGGATTTCTTTTAATATATAGCACGGTCATGGTCACAAGGACAGACACCTGCTCAGAACTATTTGAGAATGCATGGCTGTAAAATGTCGATCTAAATACAGACAATGTCCACAAAATTCTGCTCTGTAACTTTCCCATCATTGTGGATCAATTTGAAGTAAGTGCCACCATAGCAATTGACTTCATGCACAACGTATACATTAAAGGAGTGGAAACTCAAATAATTTCATACAGGAACTAGAGAGTTCATAGAATACCTTGCTCCACACAAGCAAGCTGTCTTGAGAAACAAGGACATGGGCGGGATTTACGAACAGAAATTTGAAATGGTCGTGATGACTTAAAATTCTATAATGTTTTGTCCAAGTACCACTGAATTGAAGTGTTTTGAAAATGCCAAAAGGCCAAGTTGTGTTCTAAGGTGTTCCAAATGTAATATTAAATTAAAATATCTTGAAACAAGGGGTGTTCGCATGGCATCTGTCTGGCATGTTTCCAAGCCTTGGCAAAGCAAACATTTCTTTCCTTGTTGTCGTGCTTGTGCCTTTCTTCGGAGCTGGCAGCTCACAGTGACATTTGCCCACACAAGAAAAACTATCTGATATGTTAATTTGGATGACAAACTGAATAGGAGTAAATTAATTTATGTTTTAATCATCTAACTTGTGATATGTTTAATTTAAATAATTCAATTTTACTGAAACTCAAACAGTGTTTCCAAGTTATCGTTTCAAATTGCTTTAGCAAATACATGTTTTTTTTGTTGTTTATTTGTATGCCTTGTCGAGGCTTGTATGAGAGCGAACACTCAATGCACAACAAGGGGGGCATGAGACAAGAGGGGCAGGAGTGGGAAGGACAAAACAGTGGGGAACAGAGACATGAGGAGATCCGTGGAAGGGACAGTGATGGGGTGGGGAACACGAAGTATACAAGATGGACATTACAGGGACTTTCAGGATGGAAAACTGGGAATTTGAAGGAGGTGGGGTTGGGGTGGATTAACGGGGTAGAAAAGATCGAGGTTTTACATTGGAAAGATAAGAGATGGTGATGAACAGCTGTTTTGAATGCCTGGAGGGAATAATGGGATTGAATAGAGGGAGGGAGTTTATTCCAATGGCAGGAAAAAAAGAAGAATGAAAGTGTGAAGGCGAGGACTGATTCGTGATTTTGGAAGTTTTACCAGAAGGCGGTTGATGGCGGACCTTCAGTACCCTGCGGTAATATGGTGGGTCAAATCACAGACAGAGCGGGGGCGGGGGGCGAGACTGTAGAGGAGATGGAAGAAGAGAGAACGACGACCCACCTGCTTTTGGTGAGAGAGTGAGAGGTGCAAAGACTCAGCCTCATCGCGGGAGTTACCAATGATTCTAAATGCATTGGCTTCCACTGCGTGAAACGGAGAGAGGTGAGAGGAAGGAGCACCAGCCCGGAGGGGAGAGCAGTATTCCATCAGGCTGGGGACAAAAGCTTTGAACGTTGTCAGGAGCACAGGTGGGCTGAGGAAGGACTTTGCATGATGGAGGATTCCCAGTCGGCGACTGGCTTTGGAGGCGAGGTTGGAAATGTGGCTTTCCCAGGAAAGATCATTGCAGATCGTGAGACCCAGAAGCTTGAAAGAAAGCAATTCTTCCAGAGGATTGTTGAGAAACTGGATGGGGTTTTTTTCTAAACGGTCCTTTCGGAGAGAGAAAGTGAGAGTGTGAGATTTGTCCGGATTGAAAGACATGTTCCATGTGTTGGACCAGTTTGTAATTTTACCCAGATCTGCAGTGAGCGAATAAGCTGCTGCTTGCCGGTCTGAGGGATGACAGATGTTACGGCAGAGGCTGGAGTCATGAGCAAAGTGATAAAGGGGATTTTCCAGAGTGTCGGAGAGATCACCCAGAATGCTGCCTTGAGGAACTTCAGTCTGGACAAGAAGAGGGGATGAAAAATCTCCATTTAGGGCCACACATTGATGGTGACAGGAGAGGAAGTCTGCGATCCATGAGTGGAGATGGCCATGGATACCATAGGAAGAGAGTTTGGTGAGCAGGGCAGGGTGCCAAACAGTGACAAAAGCATGCACTATTTCTCGGGATATGGCTCTGATTTCTTGTCCGGCATTGAGAACCTCCATCCACTGTTGGGAGAGCAGAAGCAGCATACCGAGGGTGGAGTGACCTGCTCTAAAACCAAATTGATGATCGGAAATCAGTCCATTAGAGAAGAGGAAGGATTTAATGTCTGAATCTATGATGGATTCCATAATCTTGCTGATGATTCAGAGAAGGCTGATTGGTCTGTTGCTGCAGGGATCTGTTTTTGCACCTTTTATGGAGGGCAGTGATGTTTGCTGACGTCCAAGCAGATGGCGGATGACCTTGAGCAAGAGTGACGTGGTCGGAAACCAAATTGATGATCGGAAATCAGACTATTGGAGCGGAGGAAGGATTTAATGTCTGAAGCGATGATGGACTCCATAATATTGCTGATGACTGGGAGAAGGCTGATTGGTCTGTAGCTGCAAGGATCTATTTTTGCACCTTTTTATGAAGGGCAGTGATGTTTGCTGATTTCCAAGCAGATGGCGGATGACCTTGAGCAAATGACAGGGTGAATAGAACAGAGGGAGGGTGAGCAAGAGCAGAAGAGCAGGTTTATGGGACACGTGGGCTGATGCGGTCTGGACTGGTTGCAGTATCTGATTCAAGGTTTGACAGCAAGCTCTCCACCTTGTCCAGAGAAAAGGACGCTGCGTCCAGCGACAGTTGGGTGCGACTGGATAAGGTGGGAACAGAAAGTGTTGGGTTCTGGACACAAAGTTTTGATGCAAACATCGAGTTTAGGCATTAAGCCTTTTCACGTGCGGTATCAGCAGTGCAGCCATTTGAGGGAAGGGAGGGAATGGAGGAGGGAGATGTGGAGGAGGGAGAGGTATGAAAGTTCAGATTTCAGCTTAGAAAGATGTTGTTTTCTCCCTCTCCTGAGGACAGATACACACTTGTTCCGAGCTTTATGGAAGGAACTTAAATTACCCTCAGTTGGGTTTGCTTTACATGAGGCAAAGGCAAGTTGTTTCAGCACAACTGCCTCGCCATAAGCTTCAGTGAACCATGGGCGGGAGGAAGGGTAGGACAACCGAAGACGAGACGGGATAACTCTGCGCATGAGGGAGAGCAAGTTTCTTTGAAGGAATTCCCAGGATGAGTTGATGTTGAAGAAAGTTGCGATAGGACACCAGTCTAGAAGTTTTATGGCTGCTTGGAGACCCTTCCAGTCGGCTTGAGTGAAATGCAATACCCAGCACTGCCAAGCTGGTTCTCTGATATCAGTCGGAGAGATGTCGGCTTTGACAAGCATATGGTCAGAATAACCGATTGGAGAAAATGAAGAACAGCAGATATTTTCAGAGAAATTTGTCAAAATGAAATCCAGTCGAGATACAGTACCATTGGTTGAGATCCGGTTTGGGAAATTGACCGATTGAGTCAGTCCCAATGAGTTGCAGAAAGCTTTTCCTGAAGTGCCATGACAGGTGAGAGCGGTACCCACACCTCGTCAACGGGAATGATGGTAATTAAAGTCACCACAAATGAGGAAGAGAGAGTTTTGATGAGAAGATAGAAGTTTATCCATGTTTTCAGATAGTGAGGTGCAAATGGGGTCATCACTGTTTGGTGGACAGTACTGTACACATATAACCATGAGGTGGGAATGGAGGGGAAGCCGTAGCTAGAGGTATTCCTGGGGGTGTCTTTGATGAGGAATAGAGTCTTTGATGAAGAGAGTAAATCCTCCACCAGGACGAGGCTCAGGTATGTCATTCCACTGGAGGGAGTAACCAGGGAGAGATGCTTGGGTGTCAGAGAAATCTTGAGGGAGGAAAGTTTCTGTTTGGCAGATTATGTCTGCTCTGTCAGTGGAAACCAGTATGGAAAGATCTGAAACTTTTATAGTAAATCATTAGCAAGAAAACAGAAAGCACATTGTTTAATAAGAAGCAATATATATATATATATATATATATATATATATATATATATATATATATATATATATATATATATATATATATATATATATATATATATATATATATATATATATATATATATATATATATATATATATATATATATATATATATATATATATATATATATATATATATATATATATATATATATATATATATATATATATAAACCCGTGCGGGAGTGACATTCATCTCTGCGAGAAACTGGACTAATTGCATAAAGCATTTTATGTAGATTGTTCATTTAGCACATCTATTCGACTGTTCAATATTAACGCATGACATATTTTCAGTTTTACTGTCAAACATACATGCTTCCACGTAATAACAAATGAAATCGATATTAACGTCAGGTACGGTTACATCTCATTGATACACGAGATAAAATCTGTTTGGGCTTTCACACTGAATTTTCGGTGACAAATAAGCGATGCTGCAACATATTCTAGGCATGGAGCAACTCATATTCTGAGGTACGGCAATTGCTTGTGTAGGGAACAGTTATGTACGCATGATAAAATCAGGTCGTGTTCGGCATTGGGGACAAGATATGGTCGACTGACCAAGCATCAGAAAGTTCAATCCACAGACGAAGTATAGATCAGATTGGAATTTATTCACTGAAAAGATCATAAACTGATAAACTAACACGACGATGCAAGCACATACAGATGTTTTGATACCGACAACGTTTCAGTCACTATTCAACGCAGATGAACAATATGAACAACGCAAATCACCCTACAAGTGCAGGTCCAATCAGAGTGGCCTCAAAATGAATATCACTCTGGTTAGATCACAACCAGTAGGGTGACAATTTCCACTCAGGCGACTGCCTCCACCGGATGATTCTGATAGCTTCTATGACCTAGGCCTATGGCGATTTGCTGATTTGGTGGGGACATTCGGCGATGAGTGTGGGTACCTAAAAAGCTCTGCTATGGGCAGGCAGGCGGATCACTACTGACACAGAGACGCGGGTGGGCAGGCAGGCAGATTATATAATAGGAGTCACAAACCGAGAGTTAACTAATACCAAGCACGAGAACGACCTAAACAAGCATGAGTTCCTGTTACTAGGGTGTAGTGTTCTCAGGTCAGGAGGGATTTTTGGCCAACCAATTTTTTTCGCGAAAACGAAAGCGAATATCGAAAATCCGGCCTGATAAAATCTAGATATTGTCCCATAGATTCATATGCCACAATCAAATTCAAGATAACTTAAGAAATGTAGGAGGAGATAGATTTTGAAAATCGTCATTTTGCAACTACATGAAGCAGTTTTCGCAAAATTCAAAGTCACGTGACGTGTATGTATTCGAAGATATCAGTATTCTTTTGAATGGACATGAAAGACAAGGTCATCTGCTATGCAATGACACCATTCACTAACTTTTAGCTTACCCAGTAGAGAATATATAGCCTCCTGAAGATAGGGCAGTTTTTGCAAACTTTGAAGTCACGTGACGTGAAAACGAAAGCGAAATTCGAAATTCCGTCCCGACCAAGTTTAGATATTGTCGCATACATTCCCAGAGATGTCCCATAGATTCATCTGCTGCAATCAAATTCAAATATATATATATATATATATATATATATATATATATATATATATATATATATATATATATATATATATATATATATATATATTTATCTTCTTCTTCTTCTTCTTTCGGCTGCTCTTGTTAAGGGTCGCCACAGCGGATCATCCATATGATCCGCATAGTGGTTTGGCACATGTTTTACACCGGATGCCCTTCCTGATTCAACCCTGGTCGCCTCTTACGACACAGTGATATGCTACACCTATTTTAACCGGGGTATACACCGGCCCAGTATACTGTTACTCATTTTTCCGACCTCGGGAGGATGACAGGCTGAGTCAACCCCCTGGTGTATTAATTCAGTGGCCCAACGGGGCTTGAACTCAGGACCTTTTGGATCCCAAGCCGCTGCCCTAACCACTGCGCCAACACCAGGATATATATATATATATATTGAGAACATTTTAATATAGTATATTTATATATAGATGACAATATATATATATATATATATATATATATATATATATATATATATATATATATATATATATATATATATCTTCTTCTTCTTCTTTCGGCTGCTCCCGTAAGGGGTCGCCACAGCGGATCATCCGTATGATCCGCATAGTGATTTGGCACATGTTTTACGCCGGATGCCCTTCCTGACGCAACCCTGGTCGCCTCTTACGACACAGGGATATGGTACACCTATTTTAACCGGGGTATACACCGGCCCAGTACACTGGTACTCATTTCGCCGACCTCGGAAGGATGACAGGCTGAGTCAACCCCCTGGTGTATTAATTCAGTGGCCCAACGGGGCTTGAACTCAGGACCTTTTGGTTCCCAAGCTACTGCCCTAACCACTGCGCCAACACACCAGGCTATATATATATATACATATATATATATACATATACATATATATATATATATACATATACATATACATATATATATATATATACATATACATATACATATATATATATATACATATATATATATATATATATATATATATATATATATATATATAACATTTTAATATAGTATATTTATATATATAGATATAATATAGCCTGGTGTTGGCGCAGTGGTTAGGGCAGCGGCTTGGGATCCAAGAGGTCCTGAGTTCAAACCCCGTTGGGCCACTGAATTAATACACCAGGGGGTTGACTCAGCCTGTCATCCTTCCAAGGTCGGCGAAATGAGTACCAGTATACTGGGCCGGTGTATACCCCGGTTAAAATAGGTGTACCATATCCCTGTGTCGTAAGAGGCGACCAGGGTTGCGTCAGGAAGGGCATCCGGCATAAAACATGTGCCAAATCACGATGTGGATCATATGGATGATCCGCTGTGGCGACCCCTAATGGGAGCAGCCGAAAGAGGAAGAAGAAGATATTGAGAACATTTTAAGAAAAGTAACAACAAATGATCTTTTTATAAAATAATGATAAAGGATATAAAAACTGTTGTAATAATAAAGTAAAAAAAAAATTCACCTGCCATGATGCAAAGTTCTTAACATTTGCGCACGAACCATTGGTGAAAGGACCACTATGTGGTTTGCACATCACCATATCATCCAAAGCATGTGCAATCACATACACAGCAATGTACACATTATAAGGCTGCTGAAATTGTGAAAAATCTGTGAACTGAGATTTTGTCTCCTCGAGTTTTTCCTCTCCTCTACATTGCGCAATTTCCTGTCTCTCTGTGTCAAAAGAGCAATTAAAAATTAGTTCCCAGAGTTCATTCATGAAAATGCTCATCCCTTTACGATTGTCATTCACAGATTGAACATTCTTCATCATGTCATTTTTGGGAAAGAAAGACCTCTTTGTCAGTGGATCAAGACTGCAAATATAGTTTCCTGGGATCAATGTTCTCTTTCCTAACCATGATAATTGAGATAATATTAATTTTTGGAATCCTTTGACTGCTATCGAAACATGTTCTTGGAGTTTGTTGAATGAATAATTATGCATAGGTTTATTTGTTTCTTCATTCACACATAAAATATCATTGAAATCTCCACTCTTGTTAGAATAATAATAAGATAATGTGTTGCAGGAGTGTGAACCATTTTGAAGTACAATTTCTGTTAAATGTTTCCTTACATTATGGAAAATGCCATTTAAATCTGGATCCACAAAAGTTACATGATCGCTGTCACGTTTTTCCTTCGTTGAATTTACAACTTGAGAATGTTCAATCACCACCTTTCTCCTCGCAAATTCCACATGTCCAGAAAATTTTAACATATCGGGTTTTCGACTGATGAGGAATTCATAAAAGCCTGGAATATGCTCATAAAATGGATAAAATCCAAGCGCACCCAAAAATATCGGAGCATATCGTGGAAGTTTTATGGATGAACTGCTAATAAGTCCTAACCATGTCTTTTCACTTATATTGTTCACCAAAAACACCTCTGCAAGTGGTACAATATCTTTATAATGCCACAAGATAAATATAATATTTGCTTTTGTCTTTGCCACAACATTCCCTTCATTCAGACATTTGTTCGGTAACACACAACATTGGAATGACATTTTTGCAATAAATAAATAAATAAATAAATAAGGTCAATATCCATTTCAACAAGCAAAGAGAATGAAAGGTATTTAAAAAATATTTTTTTCATTTATTCAAGATAAACTCGACGTTATTTCCTTTGAACCAGTTTTAAAACTCCTTGAGTTTGTATAAACATTTATATTGCATGAAAGAAAATTAAATTTGGAAACATAAATTAACACAAAAGATATATCAATGTATTTTTGGAATGGAAATGGCTTTCAAAACGTGCAGGAAAAACTAAAACGGCACTCAGTCAAGTGCATACCTCTGCCGGGCGAAACAGTTTACGATTTGTATCCCACTGATAGACCAAATCTGCATCCCAGAAATGAACCAAAATCTTATCGATTTGTTTTTATCACCTATCCAAATAATTCAACAAGTTTTGTCAAAACTCATCGATAACATTTTGAAATATCATGTTGTGTATGGTTTTGGGCCCCATCTCTCAATGATGAAGAATCACTTTAAAAATTTAAAAAATTTCTCGTATCCGGTTCCAGATTTTCGACAAAATAAAATCATTTCGTTGTTGGCAGACACCAAACCTGGCCACTTTTGTTATCTCCCTCCCTTAGGAGAAGTTAATTATTTTAGAAAGTTTCCTGTCAGGCTCACTTGGCTGCACTTGGATGGGTTTGAGGGTATTGGAGTAGCATCTGAAACCTGAATCTTATCCAAGTTCCTCCTGATGACTTCATCCTTTGCTCTTTATTCTTAGGGCTCCTTCTTCGTCTTCCATTTGATTATATTTGCACCATATCCTGAAGCTGTGTGGACTGTGCTTCCCCTCTCTGGCACCTGTGGTAGCTTGTATATGTTGCTGCATTTGAGCCTGGGGAATAACTGCTGAAATCTATCGATTTGGGTTCTTCCTGATATCTTTTTTCTTTGTTCCTTTCACACTTAATTTCTATTTTTTTTTTTTCACAATTCTCTTTATTCATTCAAATTTTTGCTTTTTCATCTCTTTTACTCTCTTTTTTTCTCTTTCATTATCTATCTTTCGAAGGAGAAGTGAATTCTTGCAGAAATTTTTCTGTAATGCTCACTTGGCTGTGCCTGGATGGGTTTAAGGGTTGTGGAGTTGCAGTTGAAACCTGAATTCTATCCAAGTTCCTCATGATAACTCCGACTTTGTTCTTTACTTCTTTGGGTTCCTTCTTGATGTTCCTTTGTATTTCATCTGAATCCGTCTGTCGAATTTTTGAGATATCGTGCTATATCTCGTTTTTTTCCCGATCACTCATGAGTGAAGAATCACTTGAAATATTCTCGGATCCGGATCAAACTCTGGATCTTCACCAAAATCGAAGCAAATCCTCCATCTCATCCACCCATCATGTCCTCCAGGTTTCATCTGAATCTGTCAATCACATTTTGAGATGTTATTGACAGATGAATCTGTCAATAACATGTCAATAACATCAGACAGTCATACAGATAGATCAACAGAGAGACACACAGACAGGGGTGAAAACATAAACTCCGTGGACATTTGGTGGCACAGTCAACAGCGAAAAAAGACATGACATAGCCACTGATGTTTAATAATGTTGCTGTATGGAGGTAAAGGGACAGCGCTAATTTATGCACAAGTAAAATGGCCACCAGTCTACCAGTCGGCCATCTTTGATCAGATCACAGATTAAAGGGAGAAACACGTGAAAGCCATTATGTTCTGTGCTTGTGCCAAGCTTGAACAAAATCGGACCATGCATGTCTGAGAAATGGTTGGGGACCCATTTAAGTAACTCAATGGCCAGCAGTCGGCCATGTTGTATCTCATTTCGTAAAACATGAAGTGCATATGCAAGCCTTTATATATTATCTTGGAGCCAAGTTTAACCAAAATCGGTCAATGAATGTCTGAAAAATGTGTTCAACATATGGTTTTTAACAACTAAAATGGCCACCAGTCTAGCAGTCAACCATATTTAATCAGATCACAAAACAAAGTAAGTTTTCAAGTGTACGCCAATGGCTGACGTGCTTGAACCAAGTTTGAACAAAAATGGACCATGAATGTTGGAGAAATGGTTTGCGACACTTTTAAGTAACAAAATGGCCTGTTAGTTGGCCATTTTGGATCTGATCTCGAACCAAAAACGACACACATGTAAACCATCATCCCTGATAGGTTTGTCAAGTTTTTAAGAACATCGGTAAATGCTTGAATGAGATATGGTTGAGGACATGTTCAACATCAGGTATTTTTACAACGAAAATGGCCGACATTCGGTCATATTGAATCTGATCTCGAAAGAAAATGACATGCTCACATAACCCATTATTCCAAATGTGTGTGCCAACTTTGAAAACGTCGGTAAATGCTTTTCTGAGATATGGTTGAGGACATGTTCAACATCAGGTTTTTTTTCAACTAAAATGGCTGATAGTCAGCCATATTGGTTCCAATCTCGAAAAAAAAAACATGGTAAGCCATCATTCCATACGTGTGTGCCAAGTTTGAACAAGACCCGTCAATGCATATCCGAGAAATAATTGAAGATGTGTTCGACACCAGGTGTTATTTTTACAACTAAAACGGCCGCCAATCGACCATCTTTAATCTCATCATGAAACAAAATTATGTGCTTTTGTATATCATCATGTGTTGTCTGAATTCTCAGTATGAATAAAATCGGTCCATAGTCAGGCCCAAAAGTTTGCAGACAGTTGAGCAGACTACAGTTGACTTCCATTGATACCACTTTTCCTCTACAATAATCAAAATTCTCTCCATTCCGAGAACAATTTCAACCATTCTCCCTTATTTCTATCAAAGGTTTCTGCAAATTTTGTACTTTGGATGATTTTATTCACAGTTTAATTCATGATGTGACAAAAATAGCGGGTCAAAGGTTTACATACAGCACACTCTAATGTTGTCTAACACTATGTTGCATAGCCTTTAACCTTTAGACCTTTACTCAGTCTTGCAGGATAACCATAAATCAGCTTCTTCCAATTTTCTGAAGGTATTTTAACCCATTCTTCTTGACAGTGTTGGTAGAGTTCAGTCAAATTCGTGGGTTCCTTCTTTTGGACTCTCTTATTCAATTCTTTCAACAAATTATCCATTGGATTTTGGTCCATGCTTTGAGCTGGCCATTCCAAAACATCAATCATGTTCTGCTGAAGCCATCCAGCAACCAACTTGGAAGTATGCTTTTTGTCATTGTCATGTTGGAAGGCCCAGCGACATCCGAGGTTCAGCTTTCGAGCGGACTGCTTCAGGTTCCCTTGGAGAATTTACAAGTCGTCTTCCTTCTTCATGGTGCCATCTATCTCATACAATGGTCCTGGACCACCAGCAGCAAAACATCCCAATAGCATGATGTTGTCATCACCATGCTTCACCGTGGGTATTGTGTTGTTAGATTTGAAGGCCTCTCCTTTTTCTGAACAGATGTACTGTTAGTCATTGCTGCCTTAAAGTTCCATCTTGGTTTCATCAGACCAAAGGACACTCTGCCAGAAGCCTGTATCTTTGTCCATGTGCTTTCTTGTATATTTCAGCCTGGCTTCGCAGTGGCGTTTTTGAAGGATGGTCCTCCTTTGTTCTCTGCAGCCTTCGTCCATTTCGGTGCAGGACTCTTTGGACAGAAGGTGGACAGTGACACCTTCATCCCTGAAGTCTCCAATTCTTTGCACAGGTGTTTCTTGGTAGTCTTGGGGTTGAAGCATATCTTTCTGACCAATGCCCGCTCATCGGTTGGTGTCAACTATTAGTTCCGGCCTGATCTTGGAAGGATCTTGGTTGTCCCTAGGTCCCTATACTTCCACACAATCGTCTGGATAGATGATCATGGCATCATCCTAGTTGCCTAGGTATGGCCACAAGAGAAGTCCCTGTCTTATCCAACTGGATAATGCTCTTCCTCAGGTCTTGAGAGTATTATTTTGCCTTCCCCATGCTGACTCAAGTGGAAATAGGGCCTGAATAGGAAACCTAGGCTCTTTATACAGCCAATGGAGCTCGAGCTGACCCACTACATCACAATTATAATCAGCAGAGAATGGGGGACACAATACAAGTGAAAGAAGGCCATTTCAGAACATTCTAGTCCTTTCGAAAGCCAATCATGCAGCAAGTCACCTTGGTGTATGTAAACTTTTGAACCACTAGTTTTATCTCATCATGAATTAAACTGTGAATGAAATCATCCAAAGTACAAAAGTTGCAGAAATCCTTGATATAAACAAGGGAGAATGGTTGAAATTGTTGTAGGAATGGAAATAATTATGATTGTTGTAGAGAAAAGAGGTATAAATGGAACTCAACTGTATTCTGCTCAAGTGTATGCAAACTTTTGGGCCTAACTATAGATGCCAGAGACAACGTTGCAGATGCATACACAAAAATTGAGACCAATATCATAAGCCCCCGTTTTGGCATAAGTCCATTGGGGGATAATAAAGCATTACGAGGAAGAAATAATACAACCATAAAATTATATATCCACATCAACACGAGATGTGGCTAATCAGATAAATAAATGTAAGCTCTGTAAATTAAATAATGGACTGAATCATCAAAAAAATATATTTGCTCTCGTTCATCCACAGTGCTTACCCAAGTGAAGCAAATGATGTTCTTCATATTGAAGTGGCCAAGTTTCTTGAAAGGCCAAGCAAGTGTTTTCATTTTCCACCTCTGTTACAAACTGAGCTGCTACATTTCTGCCATAGTCATCTTCCACGTTCATAACACCTACATATGTCCATTGAAAATAATTCACCAAACGAACCACTGCTGATGTCCAGAACAGATCACTCGGATAGGTCCGCAAAAAGGATGCAAAAACAGTTTTGTCACTGAAACATTTGCAACCTGCTCCAAAACTTATCTAAATAAGGTGGAATTGAATTTATCGAAGTTATTATATAATTGCATGCTTCAGAGTTACAAGTAAATCAGTATTTTTGCATTTACTTGCCATTCATTTTTACCTGTGGCTTCAAAAATAAACTAAGGATGTTGTTTAATGGTTTTGAAAGTGCTGAAGAATAAGGTCCAACAATTGCATGTGGGGAACATAATCCTTCAGTTACATGATCAGTTTCAATGCTCTGCTGCATTACTCTCAACCCATACTCATATATTTTGGAAATTGACCAACAGGTATCATAAATTCCATAACCTAATGTGATGTTCGGGATAAGTGAATGTTTTTCATTAATTTCTTGGATAGCAAACATCATGGCCATTGCCCATTGTAATGGTCTGGGACGTATCCTGTAATAAAAAAATGTATGATTTTTAAGCCTATCGCTCTGCGCAGCAAGAGACAGGAATTTTCAAAACCACATCAGTGCTTCTTTCTGTGTGTTTGTGTCAGTGCATCTTTTCAGGCCTTAACTCTTTCTAATTGAGCTTTTGTCATAAAAAATTTTCAGCAAAGCCTTTTTTGAGAAAATGGAGAAGACTAATTGAAAATTGGGTCAAAATATCAAAGCGCAAAATCACTTGCCTACTCTTTGCGAAGGACACCATGAGATCTTTAACGACCACCAACTAATGCCAACAGGTGAGACGCCCAATTTAACATCCATCCAAAGGACCTCACACATATAGATGAATCACCCTTCCTGTGAAACACCAGGATGATGGTGTATAACTTGGCTGAGATGAGAACTCAGGAGAGACAGCAGAGAGGTGTGTGTGTGTGTGTGTGTGTGTGTGTGTGTGTGTGTGTGTGTGTGTGTGTGTGTGTGTGTGTGTGTGTGTGTGTGTGTGTGCTTGAGAGAAGACGTCTATGCCATCCCTTTCACCTGCTGATCAGATTGATGATTATTGATCAAAGTGATGTGGAACCTACTGAACAAATTCAAAATGTTAAACTGTAATCAATATCAAAATCACAAATTGTAGCATTTTTTTTATTGAAGTGACACTGATAAATGACCACGTCTTCGTTTTTACGTTCAAAACTACACTCCAAATTTTCTATTCATATTGTTTGAAAACAGAGAATTATACAGGGTTATTTGTAAAAAAAAACAACAAAAATGGTGAGAACAATGTTTGATGCAGAATCCAAAAAAGTATAGAATTCAAGAAAAAAAAATAAAACAAATGTGGTTAACTTTATAAAAGTGATTTACTTGATAACTTATATTGAAAGAAAACCAAATATAGTATTAATGTGTCTCTATAAATATCGACATGGACAGAGTCCATTAAGAACAAACATGTTACAGTACTCATGTGGAAATTCCTCCATATTAATCAAATATCGTACAACAATAAGTCAGTCCTTTACGTGTTACAGGTGATGACTGGGGGATGTCCTTTCAAAAATGGATGATCTTCAACTTCTGCATAGTGAAGAGGGAAAATTCCACCGAGAATGATATCTCCATTCGATAAAATGCCCTTAAGATCGCTCCCAGTAAGAGGCTTGCACACATCTCCACCCACGACAGTGAAGCACAAAATCAGAATCACTAGAGCCATGATCTGTTTCCAAGGTACTGCTTGTCATGTGACAATATCAAGGGTTACAGTTGAACAAATTCTTATTTTTCACTGTTTCAACACAGATATTGCTGTTGTACAGCATTACCTTCTGATTCGAAATCTCTGAATTATATCACTTCACTTGTCGGCTGTTTTAGATTTTAAAGGCACGTATGATGGATAATGAACTATTGTTTGTCTTTCGGCATTGATTAAAATGGATTTCAGATATTTTTCATTTTTGATAATCACATAAAATGTGTTAATTTAGAAGATGTGTTATTCTTCTAATTAATCCATAATGAATTGGTTAAAGTAATAAATGTAAAGCATAATACTTGTATAATTCCAAATTGTTGTGTTTCCAACAGGAAGTTGTTAAATTATTTTGTGAGCACGGCAATATTTATGTTTACTGGTGTTTATCATTGACTAAGTCAAATGCATTCAAAATGTTTGCCTGGGATGACAGCACGACCCAGAGGTAGTAAAGTAGTTTCTGAGCTATCTTGCATGGATTTGAATTCCAAGCCAGCTATAAACTGTCATCCTTGTGTTTCACAGTTGAGTGGTTCATAAGTGTGTGTTCTGTTACTCAGATGGAGGTTGAACTGGGAATCCCGATTTCCGACAGAAGTTGGTGGACAGTAAAGACCCCAAGCGGACATTGGCAAAACGTCGGCGATCAGATATATCAATGGCATCATGAAAAAAAAAATTCTTGCCCTTTAAAAAGAATGTCAAAAGATGTCGTGATGGTGTTCAATAAGAGGATTATGGTGTCATATTGTGAAATCGTAATGTAGTGTCATTCCTCCCTCGTTTGGTTATTTCGTTGAAATTTCATACCTCTATCTTTACAATTTTCTAAAAAAAAAAGATTTTTTTCTTGTGTATATTGATGTAATAATGAAGGCAGAGGCATGTCTGGCGACTTTGCGACGAGGAAGAGTGCCCTTCTAGATATTGCTACGCTTTTACTAGTGGGGTATGCTGACATATTGTCTCAGGTAGTTGACGTGCAGTGAGAATAAGGCTGCACTTATTTTCGGATATTCTCATTTACACAAACTTTCCGATGATTCTGTGAATTTTCATGGTGTATCTGCTTCGATGTCCATCAGCACACACATTTTCAGCTTTCCATGTCACCCGAAAAATGCTGAACATTAATATCACTCAGTGATTGAGTGAGATTTACATATCAGATTTACATACCATTAGAATATGAGTACGTGTACAAAGTATGTACGATTAGAATATGAGTACGTGCACAAAGTATGTACGATTAGAATTTGAGTATGTGTACATAGTATGTACGATTAGAATAGGAGTATGTATACAAAGTATGTACGATTTGAATTTGAGTACGTGTATAAAGTATGTATAATTAGAATTTGAGTACGTGTATAAAGTATGTACAAATAGAATTTGAGTACATGTACAAAGTATGTTTGATTAGAATTTGAGTATGTGTACAAAGTATGTTCGATTACAATTTCAGTACGTGTACAAAGCATGTGCAATTAGAATTTGAGTACGTGTAAAACTATGTACCATTATAATTAGAGTACGTATATAAAGTATGTACAAATATAATTTGAGTATGTGTATAAAGTATGTACAATAAAAATTTGAGTTTGTGTACATGGTTTGTCCAATTAGAATTTGAGTACGAGTTCAAAGTATGTACGATTAGAATTTCACTACGTGTATAAAGTTTGTACAATTAAAATTTGAGTACACGTATAAAGTATGTAAAATTAGGATTTCAGGAGGTGTATTTAGTATGTACAATGAGAATTTGACGACATGTACAAAGTATGTACGATTAGAATTTGAGTACGTGTGTAAGGTATGTACAATTCTAATTTGAGTACGTATACAAAGTATGTACGATTACAATTTGAGTATGTGTATAAAGTATGTACGATTATAATTTTAGTACGTGTATACAGTATGTACGATTATAATTTGAGTACGTGTATAAACTATGTACGATTATAATTTGAGCACGTGTATAAAGTGTGTACACTTTGAAAATGAGTACGTGTGTAAAGTGTGTGCAATTTGAAAATGAGTACGTGTATAAAGTATGTACAATTTGAAAATGTGTACGTTTATAAAGTATGTGCAATTTGAAAATGAGTACGTTTATAAAGTATGTACAATTATAATTTGAGTACGTGTATAAAGTATGTACAATTTGAAAATGTGTACGTTTATAAAGTTTGTACAATTATAATTTGAGTACATTTTGTCAGAATCCATCAAATTTTGTCGGAATCAATCCATAACCTGTTGAGTTATTGTCCTATAGAGCATATCCTTTTTGGCCCGAACTCCCAATGGTGAAGAATCACTTGCATAATTCTCAGATCCGGATCCAGATTCGGATCTCCACCAAAATAGAATCAATTGGTCCTTGTCACATACCCAACATGTCCACCAGTTGTTGTCCAAATCCATCCATGACCTCTTGAGATTCCCTGCTACATATTGTTTCGGCCCTTTCTCTCAATGGTGAAGAATCACTGAAAAAATTCTCAGATCCGGATCTGAATTCGGATGTTCACCAAAACTAAGTACTGCTGTCACTGGCCAGTCATGTACATGAACAAAAACGATTGCTTGAAAAGTGTTGCCAAAAATCTTGTGACAAAAAAACAGACAGACAGACAAACAGACAAATGCGACAGACCAACATACTTCGGGAAAAAGAAATTCGCCAAGTAACCACCTCACAAACACCAGTTGGTGAATTATAATAAGGATAAGTGTAGATGCCTCAGCATAATCACGAGCAAAGATCTCAATCCAGGTGTCTTGAACTTTATTCTTCTCCCAATACAGCTTGCACACAGTATGGAAGTTGTGAACTCCTATTGACACCGTCAAAACTTGTTGCCTCTTTATACTGGGCTCCAAAGACGAGTTGCCATGCTTAGATTATGTGGCTGTTCTTCCGTAAGAAGACCTTTGGCGATTGAATAAAAGCCGTCACACATCCTTTCAAACATGATCAAAATAATCACATACATACATTACAAGGTATTCCAATGCATGACTGACCATGACAAACACATCTTGTCATAACATGTTGTTCAAACAAAAGTATAGTGATACAAATGAGTGGTAATATACAGCACTATTTCCTGATTACGTATGTACAAAAACTTTTAAGTTGTGATGCAGTCCTCACAAAGAACACTGCATTGTATAACCTGAAGTGTATTAGAAATTATTCAAAATACCAGTTGATTAAATTTAACATTATCAGTTGCAGTACAAAGAAAACGAAAATATATCATATAATTAAACTATATTTAACAAACACTAACAGAAAATGGAATTATTATACGTTGTTAGTTGGGTGAATATTCTGATTCTGGCTCACTTTTCCCCATGTAAGTGAATGGGGGATTTTCAGTGATTCATTTTTTTTTCCCTAAAAATAAACCCCCTTTTTATCCCAAGGTATATTTATTTGTCTCCCCTTTTAACCAAGGGGCACTCGGTTCAAATAACCAATGCAATAAGATAAAGCTTTGCTCAAGTAGTAAAGTGATTTGTGATTTGTAATTTGTAGTAAAGTAAAGTAATGTGATTCATGAAAGGTGATTCGAAAGACATGTCTGAAACATGTAAGCCGAGGGGCACTCTTTTTCAAATAACCAATGCATATTGTTTAGCTCACTCATTGAACCTATAAAGATTTGTTCATTCTCAAATTCCTTCAATAATTTAATTTTCTTTGCACAATGATCCCCATGTAAAATATTTAAAAATAAAACATTTGAATCTTTATATTTTTTAAGATACCCCTTTTGTGCCATTACGAAATGATAAACTTCTCTTAATGCTCTTGTTCGACCACCTCCTGAGCATCAGATTATTTTTTTGCATAAGCCACGCCCACTTTTTATCAGCCCCGCCAACTTTTTCATAAGCCCCGCCCACTTTTCCTAAACCCCGCCCACTTTTCACGAGGTATTTTCATAAGTCACGCCCACATTTCCAAAGCCCCGCCAACTTTACTAAGCCCCGCCTACTCTTACATCATTTCCAGTTCATCTCTGACTCATAAAGAAATCATGAGAAAATTCTACAATGTTCTGGTTTTGAAAAAATTTCCAAGGCTTGTCTAGGCTGTTAGGCAATTTTTTCAAACAATCCGCCATTTGGAAAAAGGAAACCATAGCAAACAGTCTTTCTCGATATAAAGTTCAACCAAGACACCATTTTAAAAGAAAATTTCTGACAATGGAGTGCTGTACTGATTTTGGGGTTCCTTGGAGTTCTACTACTTGTATGGAACTAAACCTTCAAGTTGATGAACTGGATTCAAACCTCTTATCTTTGAGGTAAGATTTTATTTTCCTATTTTCAAAGTTTGATTGAAGCACAGACTCATTTATTAATTAAATCACTTAATTAATACATTATTATTTTCTCTCACAGGAAATTGAATGTGAAAATACCGATTTTGCCACAACTTGGGGTGAAATTGTTGGATTGGTTGAAGACCTTGTGAGCGACCAAGACCCACAGAACGAGTTAGACCTTGAGTGGGATGATTTTGGTGTTCCTGGGAGTTCTAGTACTTGTATGGAACTTACGCTTCAAGTTGATGAACTGGATTCAAACATCTTATCTGTTGAGGTAAGATTTTATTTTCCAATTTTTAAAGTTTGATTGAAGCATAGACTCATTTAATAATTACATCACTTCGTTAATACATTATTGTTTTCTCTCACAGGAAATTGTATCTGAAATACGAAATGAAAAAACTGCTTTTGCTACAACTTGGGGTGAAATGATTGGCTTGGTTGAAGATCTTATGAGCGACCAAGACCCAGAGAACGAGCTCGACCTTGATGGCCCAACCAAAGAGTTACACCTTGGAGACCAGCAAGTTCCTGAAAAAGAGTTTTACAGCAATACTACTCATTGCGAGTTATCAAGCCAATACCCACTGAACAAGTTATTCCAAGATGAGCCAGAATACAAGTTTTACCTTGAAGACTCACAAATTTTGAAAAAATCAGTAAATGAGTTCTGCCTTGATGGTTGAAGTAACTACCTTGGAGACTCGGGAAAATGGTTCTGCCAAGATGGTTCTAAAGATGGAACCTACATTGGAGACTCACAAATTTCAAATATTTTGAAAAATGGAGTTTTCCTTGATGATCCACAGTTATACTATGTGAGATCTATCACTGAAACCCATAAAAATTGGAAAAATGGAGTTTTCCTTGATGATCCACAGTTATACTATGTGAGATCAATCACTGAGCAATATAAGAATTGGAAAAATGGAGTTTTCCTTGATGGTCCACAGTTATACAATGTGAGATTTATAACTGAAACCCACAATATTTCTGGAAATTGTGGTTCCACCTTGGAGTCTTGGATAGATGGTTATATTTTTGGAGACATGAAATGTGGATTCTGGCATGATAACTCACAATGTGATACGTATCTTGGAAACTCAACAGGAATGTGGTTATACCTTGGAGACTTGAAAGTTGGGTTTATTTTGGAGCCTTGAAATGCGACCACTCTTTGGGATCTAAACCTATTGATGTAGTTTTGTTGGATGGTGCTTGATGGGAGCAATATCAAGAAAGTTCTTACTCCCCCTTTCTACTTCATCAAACCTGAAAGCCTTAAAATACAGAATTGGAAGAAGAGAAAAAAACATTAAAAATATATATTGTTAGTTCTGGGAAGAAAGTGCAGGAAGGTTTTTACTCTACCTTTCCACTTGATCAAACCTGAAAGTCTTAAAAGACAGAATTGGAAGAAGAGAAAAAAACAAAACATAAAAAATATATTGTTGACATAAGTTTTGAAAAAAAAAGACATTGTGTTGGGCAAGGGTTGAGATTTTGAATGTGAGGGTTGGGGTTGAGATTTGGAATAATGGTTGGGGTTGAGATGTTGAAGGAAAGGGTTGGGGTTGAGATTTTGAGTGAGGGTTGGGGTTGAGATTTTGAATGTGAGGGTTGGGGTTGAGATTTTGAATGTGAGGGTTGGGGTTGAGATTTTGAATGAGGGTTGGGGTTGAGATTTTGAATGTGAGGGGTGGGGTTGAGATATTGAATGTGAGGGTTGGGGTTGAGATTTTGAATGTGAGGGTTGGGGAACACACACACACACACACACACACACACACACACACACACACACACACACACACACACACACACACACACACACACCAACAAACAAAAGTTAAGCCTTGACTATTCAGTTGAGGATTCTTTGTTTTGGGTTCACAGATCTAAGAAGGTGCCCATTGACACACATTATATACTGCAGATGCCACCTGTTATAGACCTTGGACTTGGCCCTCGAGTGTCCACAATGGTGTATAGTAGGAGGGAGTGAAGCGCCAACCCATTGCTCCAATTGCACACACACACACACACACACACACACACACACACATACACACACACACACACACACACACACACACACACACACACACACACACACACACACACACACACACACACACACACACATATCAACAAACAAAAGTTAAGCCTTGACTATTCAGTTGAGGATTCTGTGTTTTGGGTTCACAGAACGAAGAACGTCCCCCCTTGACACACATTATACACTGTTATACACCTCAGACTTGGCCCTCGAGGGTACACAATGGTGTATAGTAGGAGGAAGTGAAGCGTCAAGTCATTGCTCCCATGAGTATTTTCTGCTTTGTTTTGTCTTTTGTAATACCTGTGAATACAATGACCCTAAAATCTCTTCCCCTTCTAAATCATATATCTTATAAATCCAAGGAACCGTATCTATTACATCAACAATTTAAAAAGTTCGTTCATCCATCGTTTAATATAACCTTCTTCAAAATGAGATTTCTACCTATATATTCTTATGATATCACCAACTTTGAATGAAGGTTTTCTGACATTAATCTCTTTTGCATATTTTCATTTTGTAAATGTTTCTGATGGTTTCCTATTCGTTGACATGTGAATCGTGTCATTATACTTATCCACAATATCCTGAATATAACATGACCATTGTTGTGAACCGAGTTGTGTGAATTTTTTATATCGTCTCTCTTTGAAGGTACGATTAAAACGTTCAATAACAACGGCCTTTCCTTCATTAAAGGTACTGTGTAATGTAATGCTGTTACTTTTTTATAAAATTCATAAATGTCTTGTTATAAAATTCTCCACCCTCATCAATACACAATTTTTTTAGGTTTTCTCTTACTTTTATTAAATATCTGTTGAAAGGCTAGCATCAGAGTATTACCTGTTTTGTTTTTTAAAGGGACAACCCATGCGTATCGACTCCTCAAATCAATAACGGTTGAAGCATACTTGCACCCCTTATCATTATTGAGTTCAATCAAATCCGCAGACCAGATATAATCAATTTCCTTGGAATAAACCTTCCTTCTACGAAACTTTGTGAATATTGGTTGAAGTAATTCTTGAGCCAATTGCTCTTCAGTCTAAATGACATCATTAGAGCCTATAAGTTTTTTGAATTTCCAAGCTCAAGTTTCAATTTAGCATGAATCATCTTCTTCACGATGAACCTATCGACTTTTTCTCTCAAGGTTAGATTTTGTATCAGAGACAAATTATACAACATTTCTCTATCGGCCTCATGCTTTTCTTCCAAAGTTGTGGTATTCCCATTATTAATATCGTGTCTCCTGCACACTTCATCAACTCTATTGATAGGCTTACTCCATGATTTAGGATTGTCTGCTTCATCTAATCTTTTATCCAAGATTGTGCCTGGACCACAGAAAGAATACCCTGGTAGATGTAATTCCCCTGGTATTCCAGTAGTTGTAAATTTACTTCCTGATAAAAAAACTTTTGTCTATCTCCTCCATGTGTGTGTTTGGAAATATGTTGGCTGTTTTTTGAACCACACACTGAACATGTACCTTTTTGTATAACCCTATTATTTTTACTTTTAAAATATGAAATATTTTAAGTATCAGTTTTTTTTTTACATTTGAGACGATAACTCATTTATTTATGAGAAAAATTTCTACAGAGTGCGAAAACCTTAGTAGTTTCCAACATGCACATTTGAATCTTAATTTTTAAAACATAAAGAATCCTTAGAAACGTCTTTACTCTCTCTCCTCCATTTATTTAAGAAAAAAATTAAAAACTTCAATTAAAATCAACATCTTGCAGATGGCAATAGTCTTGTTGAAAATATCGCTAATAGACGTCAATTCTTTGTTTTCCTCCTTGGTCAGTTGAGTTATTTTCCGTAATACGCCCAATCTTTTTGTAATTTCACTGGTTTCCATATTTTCATATTTATTTATTCTCTCTCTTTCCTCCCTCTCCTATCTCTCCTCCTCTCTCTTCTCCCTCTCGTCTCTCTTTTCCCTCTCCTACCGCTCTTTTTCCGACTTCTCTCTCTTCTCCCTCTCCTCCTCTTTCTGCTCTCTTTTCTCCTTCTCTCTCTTCTCCCTCTCCTCCTTCTCTCTCTCCTCCTTGTCCTCCTCTTCTCTCTTCTTTCTCGGTTCTTTTTTAGGTTCTTTATTTCCATTACTTTCACACACCTTTTGGTAAGACTTATATGCTTCAGCATAATCATTTTTTCCCCAATTAATTTCCAATCTATCTCTTGGATAAAATGTTCCATCTCGAGAACAAGAAGTTGTTTCACCTTGGCATTATCACTAAATGCATTATTCTTATCAGTAGCAGTGTCGCCATCTGGTTTTTTAAAAGTGATCCACAGATATTCTGGCTTTCCTTCCAGAACACCCAAATTCCACGTGTAAGTGGTTTGGTTTAGTTTAACGTTTTGACATCTTCTTTTGAGTTTTGATACACTGAGTGGTTTCTTTTAGTTAAGTCTTCTATTCAACATCTCTTCTGTTTTAAGATTCGGAGCATATTCACAAATATACCAACTCATTTCATCAATTACAAGTTTATTCTGATCACCAAAAGCACCACCAACACCAAAATGTAATCTATTTTCATTATCATTCCTTTGTAGTTGAAATCTACTTTTAAGACCATAGAGAAATTTAACATGATCACAAAATCCAAATATACCTTTAAGAGGAACTGCCACAGTATAACTATTAACTGCTTTTGTATCATCAGTATACGTTCCTTTCCTTTGAGTATATCCCGGGTCTGTGTATGTTCCCATTGACATATCAGGAATAAAACCTTCGAGAGCCCCCTTTCCCATTCTATCACTGAATGTATATAGGTTTTATCATTTCAGATACAGGAGAGACATAATCAACAGCTTCAACTTCTTGTGTTCCAATGTACAAACGAACACTATCAAACATTTTCCAGAAGAAATCATTTACGAGTGTAGCCTTTGTGTTATTCCCAGCCTTAGTGAATTTAAATTTACACAACAAGAAACTTTCGGATAGATTCAAATAGGTTTGTTGATTATTTATTTCAAAACTTTTTGTTCCATTTGCATTCCAGTCTGTTCCAGTTTTTGCATTTACCTTGAAGTAATCTTCTTTTTTAGTGGAGTTTGACATGACAATGGTATCATCCAAATCATAGATACTATCAATTGCTTCCATACTTGTATTTATTAAGGAAAAAGATGTTAAAACTTTTGAAACTCTGACCCAAGTATTTGAATTATTTTCTGTCGTTCTTGGGGAGACAACTGAGTTTTGCCTTTCTTAATTTCTTTTATTGCTTGTAATTCATGAGATTCCTTTTGGGCATCTTTTATGCTCTTTGCAGCACCTGCTGCATTTCCCAAAGCAGAAGCAGTTGAACCAATTAGGTTTTTATGTTTCAGAATAGCTGAACCGATACCCATTGGAGTATCAATTATCCCATCTTCTCCAAACTGATGTCCTTCACCCCTTTGTCTCTTAGGGTTATAGAATCCTCTACCAAGATACATACCTTCACCCTTGTCGTATGGGGAATGGAACATCCCATACCCTGCAATTATTTTATATTTTCCCAACTCTTATTTCCTCACAATAACCATCGTATTTATTTATTGGAAAACTTCACGTAGGTGAATTCTGATGGATATAACTTCTCCATTCAAAGAAATCATACGATTATCTTGGTCTGTTATCCTAAAATTTACTATGTGTATGGTTTTTCCTGACACAGGGAGATAAACCAGATTTTTGGGTTCCATATTGAATTTATAACCAAATTGGGTTGAGTATGCACTGAATGAAAATATTGTATTTGTTTTTATTCCATCATTATAAGCACCATCAATCAAATCACAGTGAATTAAGACCGAATTTATTCCTGAGGATATTTGAATGACCTTATCACTGTAAAATGTCCCATTAGTTTCAATATTATTTGAGGAGAAACCCAATCTCTCTGAATGAATTATCAATTGTGAAATCAACCTTGTAGTTATTTTTAAGTTTAATCGTTTATTTTGAAGTATGTTTTTGAATGTCTATTACAATATTTTTGTTTCATCACCCTGTTCTTTCATAAGGCAAGCAATTTCGGAAGATATTTGAGAAATCTCATATGCTCCGGGTGAGACTGTTATCATTTTGTATCCACTTCCCGGAGTATAAGTAAACTTGTCATTTTTATCAGTTATATTAAATAAGGTATTATAAGTTTCCATGGACAATAAAGATGCCTCATATTCTTTTGTTGTGTCAAGTTGTAGTGGGTCTGGGAATGAAGATGTGTCGTCGCTTGTTGTGAAATTAAAACTCAGGATTGTGCTCCTCATCTTATTTAATATGATATAAAATGTCTTTATATTGAGATTTATTAATTATTGTCATATTCATCAACTCTTCTAAAATGGCTGATGTTTCATTAAAACAATTGTTATTTCCAGCCTTCTTACTACCAAACAACAATAACAGTCTATTAACTAATTGTGATGGGTCATTTGGAAGAAAACTAACACCTGAAAGAAGCCTACTTAAAGCCTGAATAATATGTTTCTCCTTCTCATTCTTGCCACGTTTACCAGAAAGACGAACCTTATAATCAACAGAGTGCAGCAGGTCAATATATACTCTATCTTCATTATTTTTCATCTCCAATGATTTATCAAAATACTTTGATTCATTCCTCACAGTTGAAGCTTGTCTTACATCTTTTGTGAGAAGAAACATTAATCTCGGACTTAGTTTAACAGGGGGTTGAGCAGACCCCAAAAACCTTAATTCATCATTAAATATCAATCTCTTTTCTTGAAAAAGATGAAATATTGCTGGTTGTTCTGTTGGGATGAGTCCTGATTTGGTTTTTGATTCCGCTGAATATTCATTGTTTTGAAGAGCATTCACAATATAAGCAGGGGGGCGATTCATCTCTTCCTGTTGTTGAAAGAATCTTTCATCATCATATTCTAATTCCCCTATTTGCTCTAATTCGTCCTCCATCATTTGATCAAAATCTTTCAACATTTGAAGTTTTTTAGGAATATATTCTACTCTGTGAACTGTGGAAACATTTACAATTTTTTCTTTGGAAGTTTTTAATATAGCAGACTACAGACACGATAACAAGTCCAACACCCAGTCCAAGGTCATCTGCCAAGAAAAAGTTAGGGAACAGATCTTACTCATTCTCGAGTGGAAGAACCAATTTCTGAATTGGATGCTCGAGTTTTAAGTGTTCAGATGAATGTTGATGCTAATAATTTGTATAGATTGGCAATGTCTCAATCTCTGCCTGATGGTAAATTACAGTGGGTACAAGAAAAGGATTATGAAAAGGCTTTGATGAATATTGGTATTTCTTCTCAAGAGGAATTGAATGAGAAAGAAGAAGGTTATTATTTTGAAGTTGATTTGAGGTACCCGAGTGATCTTCATAATAAGCATAAAGACATTCCTTTTGCATGCGAGAAAGAAACCCCAAAGAAAGAATGGTTAAGTGATTATCAGAAAAGTTTTAATATTAAAGGCAAATCAACAGAAAAGTTATTAACACCATTCTATGATAAAGAGGGATATGTTTTGTATCAGAGAAGCTTGAAACAGTTTTTGAGATAAGGATTGAGAGTCGCTAAAATTCATAGAGTTTTAAAATATAAGCAAAG
Organism: Eptatretus burgeri; assembly: GCF_056783735.1. Classification (NCBI taxonomy): domain Eukaryota; kingdom Metazoa; phylum Chordata; class Myxini; order Myxiniformes; family Myxinidae; genus Eptatretus; species Eptatretus burgeri. The sequence continues at coordinate 154,011,733 of NC_140961.1, forward strand.
TCCTTGGATGAAAAAATATATTAAATTCAATACAAATATGAGAACAAATACAAAAGTAAAATTTGAAAGGGAATTCTATAAATTGATGAATAATGCTGTCTTTGTAAAGACAATGGAGATTGTCAGAAACAGGCAAAACATTAGATTTGCAACATCTTGGAAAGAAGCTTCGAGATTGATAAATAAACCAAGTTTTAAGAGAGAAGAGTTTTTTTCAGAGAACTTTTCTGCTATTCATATGGAAAAGGAAAGTATTGTAATGGATAAACCAACTTATATTGGAACAGCAGTTCTTGATTTATCAAAGATATTGATGTATGATTATGTCTATAATGGCTTAAAGAAAGAGTATGGTGAAAATGTTTCATTGTTGTATATGGACACTGATAGTTTTATCCTAGATTAAAAAAAAAATGATGATGTTTATAAAGATATGAAGAAAAATATTGGAGTATATGATACAAGTAATTTTAGTAAGAAGAGGGGGTTATTTTCAATAAAGAATGAAAAGGTTATTGGTAAGTTTAAGGATGAGTTGGGTGGAAAAGTATTGAGTGAGTTTATTGGATTGAGAGCAAAGGCATATGCTTATAAATATGGTGATCAGATTGATAAAAGTTTAAAGGGAATAAAGAAATATGTAATAAAGAAATCAATAGCTTTTAGAAATTATTTTAATTGTTTGATGAATAAGAAAGAAGAATACAGGAAAATTAACACAATCAGAAGTTATAAACATAAGATTTATAGTGAAGAAGTAAATAAAAAGGCATTAGGAGCCTTTGATGATAAGAGATTTATTTTAGCTAATGGAATAGATTGTGTTCCATATAGATTTTGTATGATAGAGTGTATAGAATACATTGTGTTTTAACGATGGGAAGATGGGTTAGGGTTTTTAAGGGCTGCCGCCGCGTTTTTTCACGGTATATAAATGGTCAAATCAAGTATTAATCAAACTAAAGTGTGGATAAAATCTCAGTCTTGGTAAATAAATGGAAAACATAATGAATCTGAAAAATATAAAATACGTCTTATTGAAAAAATAACTAAAACAAAGGTAAATATTACAAATAAGCGAATCAATTTAAAAACTAGTAAGTTCGAGGATGTAAAGAAAAAAAAATATCCTTGAATGGACTGAAAACTTTGATAGTTATCAATTGAACAACAGAAAAACAATTTACTGTAATCTCAAAATTATATGTTGCTCAGGAGGTGGTCAAACAAGAGCATTAAGAGAAGTTTATCATTTCGTAATGGCACAAAAGGGGTATCTTAAAAATATAAAGATTCAAATGTTTTATTTTTAAATATTTTAGATGGGTATTATTGTGCAAAGAAAATTAAACTATTGAAGGAATTTGAGAATGATAGGTTCAATGAGTGAGCTAAAAAATATGCATTAGTTGTTTGAAAAAGAGTGCCCCTCGGCTTACATGTTTCAGAAATTTCTTTAGAATCACCTTTAACAAATCACATTACTACTTTACTACTTGAACAAATCTTGATATTATTGCATTGGTTATTTGAAAAGAGTGCCCCTAGGTTAAAAGGGGAGACAAATAAATATACCTTGGGATAAAAAGGGGGTTTATTTTTAGGGAAAAAGAAAATATGAATCGCTGAAAATCCCCCATTCACTTCCATGGGGAAAATGAGCCAGAACCAGTATATTCACCCTACTGTTGTTGTCCATTACCGTGCCACAAAATAGCGAATGATTCCTCAAGTACATTGCAAACATTAAAACACATAACACACTCGACAATATCAGTGTGGAAGAAAAGGAATCGGTGGCAATTTTTATAGCAGTCTGCAGACACGATATCCAATCTAACACCCAGTCCAAGGTCATCTGCCAAGAAAAAGTTAGGGAACAGATCTTACTCATTCTCGAGTGGAAGAACCAATTTCTGAATTGGATGCTCGAGTTTTAAGTGTTCAGATGTACATTTCCTTTTTGTCCAAACTTGGAATGCTCAGCAGTAATTTGGCCCTTCTTACTCGTCCATCTGCATCCTCCAAGGATTCAGTTATGCTAGCCAATTATATATCACCGATTTGGGGAGGTCAGACTGTATAACCAACTTGCAGTTTTCTATTTGAAGTGTGCCATTTCTGTCTTTGGCTTATGCTAGAGAGGTATTCTCATTTCCATCTACTTGAAAAATGGTTGGCAAGAAATTGAAGCCGAATCAACCTCCTTCTTGAATAAATGTCTTCCTTGACATATTTTCTAGTAGGAGGAAGGGCCACGCTACAGTTCATGGTGAGTAGCTTGTTTGGGGTTGAAATAGCTGGACTAATTGGGTCTTCAACATTCTCTGTGGATAAGGGGCGACTGGTGATGATTGCCATGGCTTCAGAGAGAAAAGTGAGGAGAGATGAGTTAACTAGTCGACTGTGAGTGGTTATGACACTCTTGACATATTATGTGACTTGACAGTGGTTATGTTCTGGTGGGGGTCATCTCCAGACGTGTATGGGAGGGGTTTGTCTCCAGAGGTGTCCGGCTGGAAGTTTGTCTCCGGACGTGTCCAGATGGTAGTCTATCGCCGGTTGTGTCCGGATGGGGGTTTGTCTCCGGATGTGTCCAGATGGGACTTTGTCTCCAGACGTGTCCATGCAGGTGTTTGTGTCCAGGCAGTGTTTATTTATGGATGGAAGTTTGTCTCTGGACGTGTCCAGTTGGATTTGTCTTGGGACGCTCTCGGGTGGTGTTTCTCTAAGGATGCATCCGGGCGGTGTTTGTCTCTGGATGCGTCTGGATGTTGTATGTCTCGGGAAGTGTCTGGGCAGTGTATGTCTCGGGACATGTCCAGGCGCTGTTTGTTTCAGGATGCGTCTGGGCAGTGTTTGTCTTGGGACTCGTCTGGATGGTGTTTGTCTCGGGAAGTGTCTGGGCAGTGTTTGTCTCGGGAAATGTCGAGGCGGTGTTTGTCTCAGGATGCATCAGGGCAGTGTTTGTCTTTGGACTCGTCTCAGTGGTGTTTGTGTCAGGATGCATCAGGGCACCAGTGGTTCCATTTTGTTAAATTAACTTAAGTAATAGCTGCCTAACCTTCATGCCATCATTCCCATGCTTGTTTTTGTTTTGTATTTCCATCTAATATTTTTGGTCTTAAAATAAATAATTAACTTAATTACATGCAAAACTAGCAACACAAAACAAAATTAATTCCTCATGCATAGAGTTGACAAGTATTTAATCTATAATTTCTTTTCTAACTCTAATCAATAAAGTCAAATCATGTTGATTATCATTCACACGAGAGTTGGTAATTATTTTCTGATTTTTATATTTATTGTTCAATCGAGATCATGATCAAGCAAGGTCACAAAACGTAGCATTCATCCTTATTTTAAGTCCATAATTAAATAATTTAGCATCATTATTCAAAGTTTTGCACATCATGCAAAATATCAAACTTTTCTTCATGTACCTCAAGATTAATGGTGCCGTCCGCTACTGGCACTGTTAGTCGTGAGGGGTCCTTTCTCTTGAGGGTCGAGTTGATCACATCAGCAGAATTTAGTCTGTATGGTGTCACCTTCTTCAGATGGGCATCAAATAACCCAGCAATTGAATAGTTTGTCTTTTCTCATTCTAATTGCCGTGTGTGCTTTTTGGAAGACGAATGACTGTGGAATGCTTTGAAACCTCAGCCACCATAGTCGATCATATCATCGCATGAAGCGCATAACGAATTTTGGGATATCTCATTTTCTGATAAAATCGCCGTAAAGTGTGTTGACAGACTTCTTGTTCACAAGAGTAACGGCTTCTTTCTTCATCCATTCCCAACAAAATTTATTCTTAATTTCATTATCAATTTCCTTTATTCGTGCAGAATCTTTCTTCTCGAAGATCGCCATTTTGATATCAACTAGTTTAGGTAAGGTGATGTTTGGTTGGCTAAGCGGGATATTCTGGTCCAATGAAAGATGGTGTTTCTTCACATGTCGGGATTATTCGAAAATCAAGTTATAAATGGAAATGAAATATTATTTAAGATCGGAAATGGAAATTTAACTGAATATAAATCGGATTTTAAAAAATGTTTAAAATTAGGATTTCTGCAAAAAATTATAAAAATAACATTCCCGCTTCACATGCCGCCTCTGTCTTTCTCCCCTCCCCCTCTTTCTCCCCCACTCCTTTTTTGTCCCCCTCAGAGAAGCAACGTATTGTATTTGCTCATAAATAATGGAACCAAATCAAGTCTCTCACCGTAATTGGAGGGAATAACCAATAAGCTCTCAATAATTTTGTAAATGCCATTTCGTTTTTATCTTCTGATTTAAAAGGATATTTTAAGTTCTGAATAAAAAACAAAGGTTGTGTTATATCAACAGAGAAACAAGGAATTGTGGAGGCAAAATACTTTCGTCAATTTCAACTTAATTTTAGAGAAAATTGTGAGTTATTAGAAAAAATTGCAAGGGTGGAAATATTTTTGGCTATGACTGTAAATTGTCTTTTTTGCAAATACTATTTGAAATTCACAGTGCAAAGAAAAAAAAATTGAACAACAGGGAACCATGTGGCTGTAAACAATGCAGCATGAAAAGGGTTAACCAAATGTAAAAATGCTTTTCGATATGTTGACTAATCAGTTATAGATAAGGATGTTCCAAGAAAGACGACATACATACTGTTATGATTATGGGAGTAGACAAACCGATTTAATAGCACAGATAGGATTGTATCATGTAGCATGGTCCGTGGATGGGGAGAAGCACCTGACTGTATATGTCAAGGGAATGTCAGCTTAAGTTTTACGTGTCAACAGATGATGGGTGGTGCGGTGTTAATTAATTAGGTGTAAAAATAAGTTCCCCTGTATGTGATTACCCTCTGTGATTTTGTCTGTTTTTATATTCCAAGCGAGGCTGTCAGCTGGGGTCCGAGTCCCTGAAACAACAACAGGTGCCTTGCTCCTGGACTCGACAAGAGACGGTGCCATTTTACTTGCAAGTGCACATGCGGGACGAAGCTCCCCAACCACAGATCTAGGAGGGCCAGCCCTTGGCCAGGCTGAGTTCCAGTTTCTTTGAAAAAGAGGGTTTTGTTTTCGTTTGTTACCCTTTGTCTGTGCTTGTGTCTCTGTTTGTGAGGCCTCTATCACAGTAGTTATATATTAAAATTGTTACATTATTGACCTTCCAAGCTTCATTATTTTCCTTATATTTTTTTTTAAAAATTAAACGTGTTCCCTTCGAAAGAAACTGCATTTCGTGTATTTGTCGTGGGGTTCATGGATCAAACCCCCTCGTGCTGTCCTTCTGTTCCTCCTTCCCTTCCATTCTTAAGCACTCCTCTCCACCCATTATTGCCCTCAATGGGATCGATCGTCTTCCCCCATGCAGTGGCGTTGCCTTCCACCATACCCTTCGAGTGTACACTGAAATCCACGTCAATGAGCATGTCCGCCTCCTAGGAATAAGGCCTGCTCGACAGTCCCGGGAGGTTGGACGGCGTTAACCATCTGGCTACCACAAATTTTGGTAGTTGGATTCAAGCCCAAGCACCACGACGACAACTGCTGACAGGAGTGGGGTTCGAACCCAGCCACCTCCACGATAATACATACATACATAACATTACTCAAACAAAGAACATTTCCAAAGTTTTATTTTTTATTTTTTTTTGTTTCCAGTTGTCGCCTGTAAATTGTGGCATCACATTTACTGGAAATAGCATCTCCCACAAGAAAGAGCAGTGTTGTCTGGTTTATAGAGACCAAGTGATGAAAATGGTGATGAAAGCGACATGATGATTTTGATAAATCTTGACAATAAAACTTTGACAAATGTTTGTTCATTCACACGCATCAAACCGCATCATTTTATCCCATTTCGTTCATTATTTTATTCCGGTTTGAATTTGGAACAGTAATTTCTGGACACCCTGTATACAAATGAAAACAATCCAAATCAAATCCTACCACTTAAAATCCTGTAAAGTACCAATAAATATCACAGTGAGAAGTTGAAGAGGAAATTGGAAAGCAAGTAGGCTGACTAATTGATTCTGGGTGATGATAAATGGTAGATGAGAGGAAGTGATGATGTCGGGGCTCGAACCCCGGTCCTTGAAATACAATGCTGTCATTAGGATAGACACAATCATCAACAAATATAATACCTTGATCACAGCAAAGATAATGTTCCTTCATACACAGCACAATAAGTCAAGAGCAGTTCTATCATTTCCTCTTAATCATGAACCAATAAATTGAAAAAACAATAAATTAAACAGCCAATCAATTAAACATCCAAGCAAACACATGTGCATAAGTTGAACAGAAAGCGAGAACAAATATAACAAACTATAAATATAACAAATATGTCTATCTTGTCACCCCTGGTTTTATTTTCATTTTTAGTGAAGTACTCTTCAGCAAGACACATCCAGCGGTAAGTGGCTCAACCAACTTATTCCTAAGTGCAGCACATCTCATGGATCGTGGCTCAATATGTTCTTGCACAGAGCACATCTCATGGTTAGTGGCTCAATACGTTCTTGCACAGAGCACATCTCATGGTTTAGCCGATAAGGATGTGGGTCCGGAGAAGCACCGTATATGGGAGTCTTTCTCTCGTTTAAGCAATCAATACGGTCCCAATTGTGGAACTTTTAAAAGACATCAGCATTTCAAACACAGCCTCTTCACTTTATCTCCAAGCAGCAGAGAGAAAGAGTTTTTTTCCCTCCCTCAATCTGGCCAGCAAAATGGGTGGTGCTTTCGACAGCAGAGACATTCCGTGGAAATTCGAAAATATTCTGTGCACAGTGTTTTTTCTTGGCCCATGTCTACAAATACAAGTCATGGTTATGTCTTAATCATCAGAACACTAATGGAACAAAGTTGAGGTAAAATCATGCAATAAACAACTTCAATCAAAAGAAAATATTTTAAAGTAAGTTTTAAATGAAAGAAATGATTACATCTCTATGTCAGCCCTCACAAGTACATGAACAGATGAGGATTGAAGGAATTTGTCAGTTTGGCAAAACTCATGACATCACCCAGCTAATTGAGTCAAATGATAGCAGAACCTTGTGTCTTGGAAACATTGCTCCAGATCACTCTGTGTGTGTGAATCCATGCGAGTGGAATGGAAGCTAAACTTTTCATTTTTGAAATTTTTCGTACTGTCCCTCCTGTACGGGTTTTAACGATATTAAAACGGATCTGCAGGTTTAAAGAAAGAAAACGGGTCAAACCTGCAAAATATGGGCCACCTGCCATGTAAACACACACACACACACACACACACACACACACACACACACACACACACACACACACACACACACACACACGGAATGGTTTGAGCTTTGAGTGCATGTTCTCATCATAATGCACTATTGAGACTGAGTATCATTGCATTTGTTTATAAACAATTGGAAGCTGCATTGAATAAAGGAGTGTTGTGGTTGAATGTCAAACGTGTGGCATAAAAACATCAGATGGCACATCTACAACATCAAATTTCATTCTTTGCCTACAAACCCTCCAACAGAAGTCAGTTTACATTTCCATCAGGTGTTTGAACACGTTTCCTTTCCAACTTTGTAACTTTTGCACTCCACTAATACAGGAACACTGAGCTTACACACTGTGTCATTGTTCTGTATAAATGCACACACATGGTGTTTACCCACATATATTTTTTCAATACGTCAGTGTTTATTCACATAATTTTTTTTCCATATGATCGTGAATCAACTTCAAAAACATAGGCAATAACTTTTTGGTTCACGAAAAATATTTTCACGAAAAATATAAGTGACCACTATATTCGTTATTGTTGTGTGTCTGTCTGTCTGTCTGTCCCGAGCACAGCTCCGTGGGTTTTGATCCGATCCTGATGAAATTTTGGTGCAAGGTTTATATTATGATCGAGTTGTGTTTTCCTGAAAATGGGCATGGTCCGCCCATTATGGGTGGAGCCACGCCCAAAAAACATGTGTTTTTAGGGGGTAGCCTATTTCAATTTGCATCTTCTCCAAGGGGTTTGTCGAATCTGACAAGGGTTTTGGTATTTGGTTAGCTCAATGGCACCTGCATAGCCCCACGGAGCTAGATTTTTCATTTTCGTCCCAACGTCAAGATCACAAGGTCACGAACTTAGAAAATTGCAATTTTGACATCAAAAATTTCTTCTCCCAGGGGTTTGTCGAATCTGGCAGGGGTTTCGGTATTTTTTTAGCCCAACGGCACCTGCATAGCCCCACATAGCTCGATTTTTCATTTTCGTCCCAAGGTCAAGGCCACAAGGTCACGAACTTAGAAAATTGCGATTTTGACATAAAAATCCATCTTCTCTGAGGGGGTTGTCGAATCTGGCAGGGGTTTCGGTATTTGGTTAGCCCAAATGGCACCTGCATAGCCCCATGGAGCTCGATTTTTCTTTTTCGTCCCAAGGTCAAGGTCACGAACATAGAAAATTGTAATTTTGACATAAAAATTACTTTTCCGAGGGGTTTGTCGAATCTAGCAGGGGTTTCGGTATTTCGTTATCCCAATGGCACCCGCATAGCCCCACATAGCTCGATTTTTCATTTTCGTCCCAAGGTCAAGGCCACAAGGTCACAAACTTAGAAAATTGCGAATTGAGTTTTTAGGGGGTAGCTGATTTCAATTTGCATCTTCTCCTAGGGGGTTTGTCGAATCTGGCAGGGTTTCGGTATTTGGTTAGCACAATAGCACCTGCATAGCCCCACAGAACCCGATTTTTCATTTTCGTCCCAAAGTCAAGGCCCCAAGGTCACGAACTTAGAAAATTGCGATTTTGACATAAAAATCCATCTTCTCTGAGGGGGTTGTCGAATCTGGCAGGGGTTTCGGTATTTGGTTAGCCCAAATGGCACCTGAATAGCCCCATGGAGCTCGATTTTGAATTTTAGCCCCAAGGTCAAGATCAGAAGGTCAAGGTCACATGGTCATGAACTTAGAAAATTTCGAATTTTGACATAAAAATCAGACGACCGCCCAAACTTTGAGAGCTAGGATGACAATATTTTTTATGCAAAATCTTGAGGTCATTCCCCACCTAAATTCTTGAAACCATTTTTCTCTATGTCGAATACCTTGCCCATGGCGCCCCGTTCAAGTTTGTTTTTACGCTAATTTCATCAAAGTATGGATAATCCGAGGAGTGTGAAACGCCATATAGCCTATATAACGTTATATTGTTCCTGGAATGTTCCAGAGGAAGTTTTGCACTAAGCGTCATAATCCTTGACATTTGACCTTTAAATTTCACAAAGATCAAATTATAAAAGTTGTGGGAATCGAACCGGGTTTTCGACCTTCTTCGATGAACTAACTCCAATAAGCTATAGCACGTATCCTGCTTCCTTATTTTAATGTCCACAACATTGTTTTGTGACCTTTAAAGGTTATGCAAAGGTAAAATTTTTAAAGTTGTTGAACGAAACCGGGTTTTCGACATTTTGCAGCTAATATTCTTTCTTTCATTCTTTCAAAGATTCTTTGAAAGATTCTTTCAAAGAAACTTGCTCTCCCTCATGCACAGATTTATCCCCTCTCGTGTTCAGTTGTCTTACCCTTCCTCCCGCCCTTGGTTTACTGAAGCTTGTGGTGAGGCAGTTGTCCTGAAACAACTTGCCTTTGCCTCATGGAAAGCAAACCCAACTGAGGGCAATCTCAGTTCTTTCCACAAAGCTCGGAACAAGTGTGTATCTACCCTCAGGAGAGCCAGAAAACAACATCTTTCTCATCTCAAGTCTGAACTCTCAAACCTCTCTCCCTCCTCAAAATCCTGGTGGCGTTTAATCAAATCTGTTTCTGGTGTATGTTCCCCCTCCATCCCCTCCCTTACCTCAAATGGCCGCACTGCTGATTCCACACGTGATAAAGCTGAATGTCTAAACTCGGTGTTTGCAGCTAAATCTTGTGTCCCAAACCCATCACTATCTCTACCCACTTTACCCAGTCGCACCCAACTGTCCCTGGACTCTGTATCCTTTTCTCCTGACAAGGTGGAGAGCTTGCTTTCAAACCTCGAGTCAGATTCTGCAACCGGTCCAGACGGCATCAGCCCACGTGTCCTCAAAGCCTGCTCTTCTGCTCTTGCTCACCCTCTCTCTGTTCTATTCACCCTCTCATTTTCCCAAGGTCATCTGCCATCTGCTTGGAAATCTGCTAACATCACTGCCCTGCATAAAAAAGGTGCAAAAACAGATCCCTGTAACTACAGACCAATCAGCCTTCTCCCAATCATCAGCAAGGTTATGGAATCCATCATTGCTTCAGACATGAAATCCTTCCTCTTCTCCAATGGCTTGATTTCCAATCATCAATTTGGTTTCAGACCAGGTCACTCTACCCTGGATATGCTGCTACTGCTCTCCCATCAATGGATGGAGGTCCTCCAATGCCAGACAGGAAATCCGAGCCGTATCCCTGGACATATCACGTGCTTTTGACACAGTCTGGCACCCTGCCCTACTCACCAAACTCTCTTCCCATGGTATTCAAGGCCATCTCCACTCATGGCTCGCAGACTTCCTCTCCTGTCGCAGTCAACGTGTGGCCCTAAATGGAGTTCTTTCATCCCCTCTTCCTGTGCAGGCTGGAGTTCCTCAAGGTAGCGTTCTGGGCCCTGTTCTTTTTCTGGTTTTCATCAATGATCTCTCGGACTCTCTGGAAAATCCTCTATTTCTCTTGCCGACGACTCCACCCTCTGCCGTACCATCTGTCATTCCTCAGACCGGCAAGCAGCAGCTTCTTCGCTCACTGCAGATCTGGATAAAATCACAAACTGGTCCAACACGTGGAACATGTCTTTCAATCCACACAAATCTCACACTCTCACTATGTCTCTTCGAAAGGACCGTTTACAAACCCCCCATCCACTTTCTCAACAATCCTCTGGAAGAAGTCTTTTCTTTCAAGCTTCTGGGTCTCACTATCTGCCATGACCTTTCCTGGGAAAGTCACATTTCCAACCTTGCCTCAAAAGCCAGTCGCCGACTGGGAATCCTCCGTCGTGCAAAGTCCTTCCTCGGCCCTCTTGAGCTCCTGACTACTTACAAAGCTTTTGTCCGTAGCCTGATGGAGTACTGCTCTCCCCTCTGGGCTGGTGCTCCTGCCTCCCACCTTTCTCGACTTCACGCTGTCGAAACCAGGGCTTTTAAGATCATTGGCATCTCCCGCAATGAAGCTGAGTCTTTGGGCCTCTCACTCAATCACCGCAGGTTGGTCGGTGGTCTTTCTGTCTTCTACCGACTCCTCCCCAGCCTTCCCCCTCGCTACTCTCTCTGCGATTTGTCCCAACCACATTTCCACAGGGCGCTCAAGGTCCGCCAACAACCCCATTCTGGTAAAACTACCAAAATCACGAATCACTGCTCATCTTCACTCTTTCATTCCTCTTTTTCCTGCCTTTGGAATAAACTTCCTCACTCTATTCTTTCCCATTCTTCCCTCCAGGCTTTCAAAACAGCTGTTCACCACCACCTCTTATCTTCCCCCATCCAAATCCTCGATCTTTTTCTACCCCCTGATAATCCACCCAAGCCCACTTCCTTCAATTCTCCTGCTTTCCTTCCTGAAAGTCCCTGTAATGTCCATCTTCTCTCGCCATGTTCCCCGTCCCATCCCCATCCCTCTCCCTTCCACAGTTCACCTGTGTCTGTTCCTCAATGTTTTGTCCCTTCCACTCCCACCCCTCTTGTCTCATGCCTCCTTGCTGTGAGTTGTGTGTTAGCTCTCATACGAGCCTCGACCAAGGTATACAAAAAAAAATAAAAAAAATAAAAAAAATAAAAAAAAAAAAAAAAAAATAACCTGTCACTCGAACCACATCATGTTGATCATTTTTGTAACTTGGTCAAACATTATCACATTGTCTCATCCTTGACTTCTGAAACAATCTACATCGTCAAATACCGCTCGTGAACCATTTTTGTCTTCAGACTTGTTTAATCTATTCTTTCAAATAAATGATGGATTTGTAGCCAGATTTGACCACGATCCACGATAGTTTGATATATCATTAGTTTGTTGAAGTGCCATCAGGTCCTTTATTGCTGAGGGGCCCATTGTGGATTTGCTTGTATTATGCCCCGATGGCAGTTTTCATTTTTGTAAGAATCTTCTTTTGTCGTGTCGTGATACTGGGAAAGATTCCTCTTCGTGCTCATCATCAAAGGTGATGTTAATGATCGATATCGGAAAATTTCTTCCATGTCAAACACCTTCTGGATGTTAATCTGCTGCATTCACTCCAAATGAGCCTTAGTTTAATCATTTTCCAATGACCTATCTTGAGACCCTTAATACCCCTTGCCCTCCACCCCATGACCCTATAATTTTTATCCTTGGATTCTAACGTATTGAGCTTTGTTATATGATGGAAAAATACAATCCTCAGTTGTTGTGAGGGGTGCCACAGTTTCAGCATAAGTAGCAGAGGCTTGATGTCGAGAAATGATGTCATCAGAAACTTTACAGGAAATGTTCAACTTAAAGAATATGCTTGAATTACCACAAAATCATAAAATATTTGTTTTCACAAAGCAAATTCAGAGTGACAACAACTTTTTTTTATTGTATACACATGATGTAAGATTCATTCATAAGTTATTTGTTTTCTTAAATCTAAAAATGATGTAACATTGAGGCAGAATAACACATCCCAACAATCCATAAACGATTGCGACAATAGCAAATATCTCCACGGCAACAGAAAACTTTCCTTGTGTGCTGGAATAGGCAGGAACAAATGCTATGCTGACCATGCAGAAGAACAGCATGCTGAAGATGATGAACCTTAGTTCACTGGAACCCGGGATTATTTTACTCCCTTTCATAGCCATCACTAAGCAGGAGGTCACCAGGACACCAAGGTAACACAAAGCACATGAAACCCAGAGGGGAGATGCACCAACACATTCTAAAACAATGGTTCCCAAACGGTATTCCAGATTTTTGTGTGGTTGTGGTGTCTCCACAACTGCCCAGGCTACACTAAAGCCTGTTTGTGGTAGTGAACAGAGTACTAGGAGGACCTTTGGTTGAAAACATCTTCTCTTTTGATTGTTGCAGGACTCTGATATTGGATGAAAACAAATAAAAAGGAACTTCAAATATTTAGCCAATGGACGACAATAATTGAAAAATGTCAGCAGAGAGAATGAAATGCAAGAAAAAAAAAGACCAAATAATAGATGGAAACAGGAAATTGAAATCTCAACCGGAGTACAATGGTATCAAGTTATGAAAACAGAAAAATTGGAACACTTTGAGGATTAGAATATCCTCATCAACTCAAGTCGATATCTGCAAAATAGCATCTTCACTTTATATTTACTCCGCCATTGAGGGTTAAGGAAGTTATGTTTTCACCCCTTTGTATCTGTTTGTCTGTCTGTCTGTTTTTCTGTTTTTGTACAGTATATCTCAAAAAGGATACTTGGTGTGTGAAAAGGATAAACTGATTCGATTTTGGTGAAGATCCAGAGTTTGATCTGGATCCGAGAGTCTTTTAAGTGATTCTTCACCATTGAAAGAAAAAGCAAACCGATATATAGCACGATACCTCACAAAGTTGCAGAAGGAGTCAGATGAAACTTGGTCGACTGGTTGTGTCTGTGAGAAGGAAGAATTTATTAATTATTGGTGAAGATCCGGATCCATATCTGACGACTAGAATTTTTTGAGTGATTCTTCGCCCATTGAGGGAAAGGGCTAAAAATCATATTTCAAAATATTTCAAAAAAGCTTAATATCTCAAAAAAGTTGTTGACGGATTCAGACGAAACTTGGTGGATAGGTTGGAAGTGTTGAAAGGATGAATTCGTTCAATTTTGTTGAAGATCCGAATCCGATTCCAGATATGAGAAGTATTTTATTTTCAAAGTGATTCTTCACCATTGAGAAATAGGAGCAAAAACGATATATAGCATGATATTTCAAAAATGTATTGGGCCAGATATGTTCTCATGGATGAGGCATTACATGGCAGAGGTAAGCACTCTCCCGAGTGTCCTTCTCATCACTGAATATCTTTAACCTGCGATGTGTCACAGGTACACAATTTTTCCGCATGGTTGTTGTTGTTGTTCTTGTGGTTCTTGTTGGGTGTTGATTTTTGAAATGTGCACCAATTGGTCGAACAACTGCCGGACCACAGGCACATTTGTCACTTGACTCCACCCACCTTAGAACCCAGATGACCTAATATGCTGCCATCTTTTTTTTTCAGGTGTGTTGAAGACATCAGACTTGTTGGCCTCTGCTGATTATACACTGCCGGGTTTGTTGCGTCAGATTTCCATTGGGTTTGTTTGGATCGAGTGATGCGATACAATGAGGGAACCCAAATAATTTAATCATTGAAAAACACAATTTATTAGTAAGGTTTAATCAAGCCCATCAGCATGCACAGTGCAGCCCTCACTAAAAAATAGCGTTATGTAATTTTTGAACGGCCCCATATTGGGGTTAAACAATGTGTGACTGTTTGACAAATCAACTCATTCTGACGTAACCGTGGCAGAGGGTGACATGGATGAGAGGTGTCGAGTAAATCTTTTAATATGCAGTAAATGTATTTCCCAATCGTGTTGTTCAACTTAAAGAGTACTTTGAATGCACATTTCCCAATTGGCCCTCACCAGATTTTTTCGCAGTTTGTGAACACAGTGTGGACGTTCTTGATGTTCAACAAAACTTTTTAATTTGGAAACATGATCAGCATGGACTTTTTTGTGATCAGCATTTATAAATTAACTGATTCATGGAAATGTCGAGGCAAGTAAGTCCAACATATTTGTGACACATGGCCTTCTCATCGGCAATAACCACTCTATTTGAATGCTGCAGAGGGTAGACGTTTTTGTGGAAGGAAATGAAGGCTCACATGGGATTAAAGAGATATCTACCTCTAGCCCTGTGGCGTAATGGCACGCACATTCACCCCTAAGCTCTCTCGGCTGTGTTTGAATCCTGACCCAGCTTTAAACTATCCTTCCAGTGTTTCACAGGCAGTCATTCATAAATCTGTGTGCCATCCCTTAGATGGTTGTAAAACTGGCATGCTGTCTGCCAGCATTGGTTTGTAGACATGAAATATCCCCCTGTGTCCTTTGCAAAGAGTGAGTGAGTTTGCAAAAGAGAACATACAGAGGGCACTGCACTAGCGAACAGCCACGCACTCAGCCAAAAACGCGACCCGATAACCTTGTGCTACATACAAATGGTGACAACACCTTCGCCTTGGAATTTGAATAAATTGTTGCCTCCTAATTTATTCAACAGCAAAAATATCTTGCAGAAATATAATTAGAGCAATGAAAATATAATCTGAATTTTTCGGGAGAATGTGATCATCATTCTATACCTTGAGAATTCATGAGTATGTCATATGCATTGGTGAGCACACAGATAATTGAAAAGGTGATCATGCCAAGTGCCACAGATTCTCTCCATTGACAAGACAAGTCTGTCGGTTCACCCACAAACCCGACACTGCTTGTAAAATTGATTGCAAGTGCAACGAGTAACACAAAGTGAAACGAAGACTTTGATTTCACCGCAATTAACTTGCGGTACGTCACCATCATTATACAAACTATAACCACCATTGTAAAACCAAGAACAGCAAAGGCCAGCAGAGTGAGAGCCAAAGGATCGGTGAAAGCCAGAAACTCCCTTGGCATTGGCAAACAGGTGCTGTGCTGTGTGTTGGACCACAGGTCTTCTGGGCAATGCTGGCAATCCTGTGAGTCTGCATTCAAATCAGTGTCATGTCCAACTTTTAGGATTGTAAAGTTAAAATGGGGAAATCACAATTATATATATATATATATATATATATATATATATATATATATATATATATATATACATATACACACACACACACACACACACACACACACACACACACACACACACACACACACACACACACACACAAAAATATGAGATGATACTTGTAAATTTGCACATAAGGATAACACTGAAATAAGGTCGGTCTAATTGGGTGAACAAACAAACCGGAAGTGTTGGAGTACTGCCCATCAGTGCAAGGGATACAGTCAAAACAGCAAAAGGGCTCCCCTTTGAGAGAAACCTTCCGAGTTCCTGGCTGGCATGGCTCGCTGCACATGGACCGAGGGACCTGGAAAATATAGAGAACAAGTTAATCAACTTTTCATAAACAAGAGTGGATATTTAATATCTTGCAGACTCTGTCCTGATAAAATCTCTTTCTTGCAAAAAAATAAGCATCCTCCTGTTTTAAAGTATGAAGTGTTGGAGGATTTTTTAAAAAAAGTCTGGAACTGTATTGTGTCATACAATAAAGATGACTCAATGAACAAATTTATCTCGAGATCAAAAAGATGAGAGGAAAAAAAGGAGCCGATGAATTCAGGTTGGACATGAGCCTGGATCTTTGGAGTTTCACTAGAAGCTGGCTTCTGGTGGACTACTTGCACCCTGTAGAAAGCTGGAGGGGGAGGAGAGAGTAGAGCAGAAAGAGGAAGAGGGTGCAATCTCATAAAGGAGGCACGATAAGACAGAGACCACCAATCGATCAACCTGTCTTTAATGCAGGAGTTGCAGATCCAGATATTCGGAATCATCATGAGATATTCCAAAGATTTTGAAAGCCTTCATTTGCACAGCTACAAGATGTATGAGGATTTTATGTGGTTTGTCTGGAAGATGTGAAGGATGCTGGAACAGCGAGTTTAAGGAAAATAACTTGTGCAAGCTTTCTCGTGAAGGAGTTTTTCTTGTGAATATATTTGAAGACTCATGATAAACACTTGACAGTAGATATGTCACCTGAGCAAGTGTTTAAACCTGATGGCTGTTTGTTTAAAACATCCCCTGTGAGCAGAATGTGCTTGTGATATTTTATGTTTCTTGTTATGTATATTTTTTTTAGTGTGTAAATATGATATAAGAAACAAAATCAGAAAGTAAATAAATGTCTTTACTTTCATATTGTTTCCATCGTTCCATTGAATGGCACTTTCATTTATCTGCAGGTCTTCACCTTGAGGGGCTCGAGGATTAAATGAACCTACAGGATTGAGATTCATTTTGCCATCATCGTCCAGCTGCCAGTTCAGAAGTTCGTAGTTTGCAGGAGTATCACCATTTTCATCAAACTTAAAAATATCGCCTTTTTTGTTTTTCACAAAGCTCACATTACGGATGTAGAACAGTAACTGTAAAGGATAAATCATTGAAAGTGTGAAAAACTTATCACGATAATAAAAAATAATAAAAAAAAACAGAGAGCTCAAAGAACATGGTACCAATGCATTGTTTTTGGTATATATTTCAATTAAAATAAAATAATTATTTTAAAGATAGTCTAAAAAAATTCCAGAAGTTTAGTGCTGTTGAACCAGTTTTATTCATCACCCTAAAACACCTAATTTAAAAAGTCCAAGTTCTGCAAAACTGGAGGTTTTTGGAAGTATTATGAAGGCAATTAGTGTTCTGCAGTGTTCAAGTGTTTGATTCAATTTAAATAAAGGTTGAAAGAGGTTTCAAGGCATATAAATAAATTAATTCCTAATTTTATCGCCGTTTTATCCAGTGTGTATGACACTCCACTATCTCACATATTACATTTGTTATTCATGCCTGTTGTCTGTGTCTTTATTTTTTTTACAACGTCCTTAAAAACAGTAAATTTCCTGTTTGGAATGATTTTCGATTTTGTTTGAGTGCCAGGCAGACAGAGTAAAATATGACCTTAATCTGCTCTGCACATATGCAATTGGGACTAATTCAGAGACTAAGTGTTGTGAAATGGCAAATTCGTCTTACTATTCATGTTCCGTGTTCCCTTTTCATCATGTTCAAAATATCACATTCAATTTAAATAAGTTGTTCCTTGATCATAAACTGCTGATCATAAACTGAGAAGACAGACAGATGGATGGACGGACATGAAGCAATTGCTTAACCACGCTTTTCCCTTTGCGTGTGTGGGGTAAAAATGGTTAGAGTAATCCACTTTGAAGGATTACAAGGTGCTAACATTTCGGGATTATCTTTCCTTAGAGAAAAAGAGGCTTGTCTTTCTCTTGCATCAAGGGTAATGCCTGAATCATCTTATTATCCTTCACTGTGGATGCATTTGAAAATTTCTTCACAAGTTTTTATTATCTTGTGAAAATGCAGTCTGCTTGGTCTGGAATTAGCTTCTTCATTGTGAGGAGATTGCCATCTTCAACAGCAGCATTCGTCTTCTCAACAAAGGTTTGCACAACATTTCAGTGTTTCTAGTTTAGAAATGGAATTGGCCCGCATAGATTCTATTTGATGAAGGTCAGGATTTCTTTTTAATATATAGCATGGTCAGGGTCACAAGGACAGACACCTGCTCAGAACTATTTGAGAATGCAAGGATGTAAAATGTTGATCTAAATTGCAGAAAATTTCAACAAAATTCTGCTCTGTAACTTTCTCACCAATGCGGAAAAATTTGATGTAAGTGCCACCATAGCAATTGACTTCAGGCTCAAGGTATACATTAAAGTAGTGGAAACTCAAATAAATTCATACAGGAATTAGAGTGTTCATACAATACATAACTCCACACAAGCAAGCTGTCTGGAGAAACAAGGACTTGGGCCGGATCTAGGAACTGAAAATTTAAATGGTTGTGATGACATAAAATACCATAATTTTTTGTCCAATTACCACTAAATTGAAGTGTTTTGAACGTGCCAAAAGGCCAATTTGTGTTCTAAGTTATTCCAAATATAATATTAAATTGAAATATCGCGACACAAGGGGTGTTTGCATGGCATCACTCTGGCATGTTTCCCAGCCTTGGCAAAGCAAACATTTCCTTCTTGTTGTCGTGCTTGTGCCTTTCTTCAGAGAAGGCAGCTTGCAATGACATTTGCCCACACAAGCTAAACTATATGATATGTTGATTTGGATTACAAACTGAATATAATAGGATTACGAACAGCATCATGTCAGGTGAATCTGAGTGATTATTATCAGAAAGATTTTCAGAATCTGAGTCGACGTTTGTCAGCAAGTACTCCACCTTGTCAGGAGAAAAGGACGCAGAGTCCAGGAACAGTTGGGTGCAACTGCGTAAGGAGGGTACAGAAAGTGATGGGTTTTGGACACAAGGTTTCGATGCAAACACCAAGTTTAGGCATGAAGTTTTTCACGTGCGATATCAGCAGTGCAGCCATTTGAGGTAAGGGAGGGGATGGAGGGAGAACATACACCAGAAACAGGTTTGATTAGACGCCACCAGGATTTGGAGGAGAGAGAGGTTTGAAAGTTCAGACTTGAGCTTAGAAAGATGTTGTGTTCCTGTTCTCCTGAGGAAAGATACACACTTGTTCCGAGCTTTATGGAAGGAACTGAGATTACCCTCAGTTGGGTTTGCTTTCCATGAGGCAAAGGCAAGTTGTTTAAGGACAACTGCCTCGCCATATGCTTCAGTGAACCATGGGCGGCAGGAAGGGTAGGACAACTGAAAACGAGAGAGAATAAATCTGTGCATGAGGGAGAGCAAGTTTCTTTTAAATAATTCCCAGGATGAGTTGATGTTGGAGAAAGTAGCGATGGCAGACCGGTCTTGATGTTTGATGGCTACTTGTAGACCCTTCCAGTCGGCTTGAGTGAAATGCCAAACTCGACGTTGCTGAGGTGGTTCTCTGAGAGATGTCCACTTTGACAAGCATGTGGTTAGAAGAACCGATTGGAGCAAAGGAAGAACAGATGTTTTCAGGGAAATTTGTCAACATCAGATCCAGAAGAGATAGAGTACCATTGAGTGAGATCCGGGTCGGGAAATTGACCGATTGAGTCAGTCCCAATGAGTTGAAGAAAGCTTTTGCTGAAGTTCCGTGACAGATGAGAGAGGTACCCACACTTAGCCAACTGGCATGATGACAATTGAAGTCACCACAAATGAGCAAGAGAGAGTTTTGAAAAGAAGATTGAAGTTGATCCATGTTTTTGGATAGTGAGGTGTAAATGGAGTCATCACTGTTTGGTGGACAGTACTGTACACATATAAACATGAGGTGGGAGTGGAGGGGAAGCCGAACCAGAGGTATTCCTGTGCGTGTGGGCGAGTGAGGACAGTGCATGGAGAGTGAGGAATAGAGTCTTTGATGAAAAGAGCAAATCCTCAACCAGGACGAGGCTCAGGTCTGTCATTGCAGTGGAGGGAGTAAACAGGGAGAGATACTTGGGAGTCAGACAAATCTTGTGGGAGGAAAGTTTCTGTTTGGCAGATTATGTCTGGTTTGTCAGTGGAAACCGGTATGGAAAGATCTGAAACTTTTATGGTAAATCATTAGCAAGAAAACAGAAAGCACATTGTTTAATAAGAAGAAAAATATAGAAAAAAAACGGATGATTATATTTCCTATGGGTTCTTTTTACATGAGTTCAATTAACATTTGGTGGATAATGAGATTAAATGATATTATAGTTTTATTATTGCCTGTATTCACTCACATTGATTAAAAAAGTTGCTCAAAGAGGAAATCTAGTTCTACATCTACATCAACAAATTAACACCACCAATGAAGAAAAAGAGTTAATCAAGACAATTTCAGAAACAAGTATCCTCACCTTTTGACGACAACCTCTCAAAGGACGAAAAATGGTGTCTGGCCACAAACGAACGCGGAACTGAACTTTTATCACAATGCTTAATTTACAAACACAATTTGACAATAATTTCAACATTTAGAAGTTATTTCTTCACTTATTTTAGAAAATATTGCATTTTTTTTTCGACTTTCTTTTTTAGAAATATATTTCTTCGAAATATATATTTTTGAGAACATTTTAAGAAAAGTAACAACAAATTAGCTTTTTATAAAATAATGATAAAGGCTATAAAACTGTTGTAATAATAAAGTTAAAAAAAAATTCACCTGCCATGATGCAAAGTTCTTAACATTTGCGCACGAACCATTGGTGAAAGGACCACTATGTGGTTTGCACATCACCATATCATCCAAAGCATGTGCAATCACATACACAGCAATGTACACATTATAAGGCTGATGAAATTGTGAAAAATCTGTGAACTGAGATTTGGTCTCCTCGAGTTTTTCATCTCCTCTACATTGCGGAATTTCCTGCCTCTCTGTGTCAAAAGAGCATTTAAATATTAGTTCCCAGAGTTCATTCATAAAAATGCTCATCCCTTTACGATTGTCATTCACAGATTTAACATTTTTCATCATGTCATTTTTGGGAGAGAAAGTCCTCTTTGTCAGTCGATCAAGAATGCAAATATTGTTTCCTGGGATCAATGTTCTCTTTCCTAACCATGATAATGGAAATAATATTAATTTTTGGAATCCTTTGTCTGCTGTCGAAGCACGTTCTTGGAGTGTGTGGAATGAATGATTATGCATAGGTTTATTTGTTTCTTCATTCACACATAAAATATCATTGAAATCTCCTCTCTTTGT
The DNA here is from genome assembly GCF_056783735.1 of Eptatretus burgeri. NCBI lineage: Eukaryota > Metazoa > Chordata > Myxini > Myxiniformes > Myxinidae > Eptatretus > Eptatretus burgeri. The sequence goes on from NC_140961.1 coordinate 154,033,214, forward strand.
ATAATAATGAGATAATGTGTTGCAGAAGTGTGAACCATTATGAAGAACAATTTCTGTTGAATGTTTCCTTGCATTATGGAAAATGCAAATTAAATCTGGATCCACAAAAGTTACATGATCGCTGTCACGTTTTTCCTTCGTTGAATTTACAACTTGAGAATGTTCAATCACCACCTTTCCAATCGCAAATTCCACATGTCCAGAAATATTTAACATATCGGGTTTGGAACTGATGAGGAATTCATAAAAGCCTGGAATATGCTCATAAAATGGATAAAATCCAAGCGCACCCAAAAATATCGGAGCATATCGTGGAAGTTTTATGGAGGAACTGCTAATAAGTCCTAACCATATCTTTTCACTTATATTGTTCACCAAAAACACCTCTGCTAGTGGTACAATATCTTTATAATGCCACAAGATAAATATAATATTTGCTTTTGTCTTTGCCACAACATTCCCTTCATTCAGACATTTGTTCGGTAAAACACAACATTGGAATGACATTTTGCAATAAATAAATAAATAAGGTCAATATCCATCTCAACAAGCAAAGAGAATGAAAGGTATCTTTAAAAAATATTTTTCATTTATTCAAGATAAACTCAACATTATTTCCTTTGAATCAGTTATTTAAACTCCGTGAGGTTGTATAAACATTTATATTGCATGAAAAAAAATTAAATTTGGAAACAGAAATTCACACAAAATATATATCAATGTATTTTTGGAATCAAAATGGCTTTCAAAACGTGCAGAAAAAACTAAAACGGCACTCAGTAGAGTGCATCCCTCTGCCAGGCTGAACAGTTTACGATTTGTATCCCACTGATAGACCAAATCTGCATCACAGAAATGAACCAAAATGTGATCGATTAATTTTTTATCACCTATCCAAATAATTCACCAAGTTTTGTCAAAACTCATCCCTAACTTTTTGAAATATCAAGTTATGTTTAGTTTTTGGCCCTATCTCTCAATGATAAAGAATGACTTTAAATTAAAAAATTCTCATATCAGGTTCCAGATTTTCAACAAGCTTGAATCATTTCGTTTTCGGCAGACACCATTTCTGGCCAATTTTGTTAAATACCTCTCTTTGGAGAACTTAATTATTTTAGAAAGTTTTCTGTCAGGCTCACTTGGCTACATTTGAATGGGTTTGAAGGTATTGGAGTTGCAGCTGAAACCCGAATCTTATCCAATTCCTCCTGATGACTTCATCTTTTGCTCTTTATTCTTAAGGTTCCTTCTTCGTCTTCCATTTGATTATATTTGCACCATATTCTGATACTGTGTGGACTGCACTTCCCCTCTGAGGCACGTCTCGTGGCTTGTATATGTTGCTGCGTTTGAGCCTGGGGAGTAACTGCTGAAATCTATCGATTTGGGTTCTTCCTGACATCTTTTTTCTTTGTTCCTTTCACACTTTTTTCTAATTTTTTTTCACAATTCTCTTTGTTCATTCAAATTTTTGCTTTTTCATCTCTTTTACTCTCTTTTTCTCTCGTTCATTATCTATCTTTCGAAGGAGAAGTGAATTCTTTCAGAAATTATGTTGTAATGCTGACTTGGCTCTGCCTGGATGGGTTTAATGGTTGTGGAGTACTGAATTTGAAGAAAAACTGAATTCTCTCAGTTGAAACCTGAATTCTCTCCTCGTTCCTCATGATGACTCTGACTTAGTTATTTACTTCTTCGGCTTCCTTCTTGATGTTCCTTTTTATTTCATCTGAATACGTCCGTGGAATTTTTGAGATATCGTGCTATATCTCGTTTTTTTTTGCCCTATCACTCAATAGTGAAAAATCACTTGAAATATTCTCGGATCCGGATCAAACTCTGGATCTTCACCAAAATCTAATCAAATCCTCCTTGTCATCCACCCATCCTGTCCTCCAGGTTTCATCTGAATCTGTCAATAACATCACAGACAGACAAACAGATAGAACAACAGAGAGACACACAGACAGGGGTGAAACATAAACTCCATGGAAATTTGGTGGCAGAGTTAACAGGGAAAAAGACATAACTTAGCCACTGATGTTTAATAATTTTGCTGTACGGATTTAAAGGGACAGCCCATATTTATGTTCAAGTAAAATGGCCGCCAGTCTACCAGTCGGCCATCTTTGATTAGACCACAAATTAAAGGGAGAGGCACGTGTAAGCCATTATGTAATGTGCTTGTGCCAAGCTTGAACAAAATCAGACCATGCATGTCTGAGAAATGGTTGGGGAACCATTTAAGTAACACGATGGCAAGCAGTCTGCCATATTGGATCCGATTTCGCAAACAAATAAAGTGCATATGTAGGCCATTATATACTATCTTGGAGCCAAGTTTGACCCAAATCGGTCAATGAATGTCCGAGAAATGTGTTCAACATCTGTTTTTTTGAATAACTAAAATGGCCACCAGTCTACCAGTCAACCATGTTTAATCAGATCAAAAAATAAAGTAAGTTTTGAAGTGTACGCCATTGGGTATCTTGCTTGCACCAAGATTGAACAAAAACGGACAATGAATGTTGGAGAAATGGTTTGCGACACTTTTAAGTCACAAAATGGCCACTAGTCAGCCATCTTGGATCTGATCTCGAACCAAAAATGACACACATGTAAATCATCATTCCTGATAGGTTTGTCAAGTTTGAACAACATCGGTAAATGCTTCTCCGAGATATGGTTGAGGACATGTTCAACATCAGGTATTTTTACACTAAAATGCCCAATAGTCGGTCATATTGTATCAGATCTCGAAAGAAAATGACCTGCTCATGCAACCCATTATTGCATATGTGTGTGCCAACTTTGAATATCTTCGGAAAATGCTTTTCTGAGATATGATTGACACATGTTCATCATCGGGCTTTTTTCAACTAAAATGGCCGATAGTCAGCCATATTGGTTCCGATCTCGAAAAAAAAAATTAATAAAAAACACAGCATGCACCTGTAAGCCAACATTGCATATGTGTGTGCCAAATTTGAAGAAGTCCCATCAATGCATATCCGAGAAATAATTGAAGATGTGTTCGACACCAGGTGTTATTTTTACAACTAAAATGGACGCCAATCGACAATCTTTATTCGCATCGTGAAACAAAATTATGTGCTGATGTATACCATCATGTGTTGTCTTTTTTCTCAGTATGAATAAAATCGATCCACACAGTCAGGCCCAACAGTTTGCATACATTTGAGCAGAATACAGTTGACTTCCATTTATACCACTTTTCTCCACAATAATCATTATTCTTTCCATTCCTAGAAAAATTTCAACCATTCTCCCTTATTTCTATCAAAGGTTTCTGCGACTTTTGTACTTTGGATGATTTTATTTACAGTTTAATTCATGATGTGACAAAAATAGCAGGTCAAAAGTTTACATACAGCACACCCTAATATTGTCTAATACTTTGTTGCATAGCCTTTAACCTTTCGAACTTCAGTCAGTCTTGCAGGATAACCAACACTCAGCTTCTTCCAATTCCATGAAGGTATTTTAACCCATTCTTCTTGACAGTGTTGGTAGAGTTCAATCAAATTCGTGGGTTCCCTCTTTTGCACTCTCTTATTTAATTCTGTCCACAAATTCTCCATTGGATTTAAGTCTGGGCTTTGAGCTGGCCATTCCAAAACATCAAACTTGTTCTGCTGAAGCCATCCAGCAATCAACTTGGAATTATGCTTTTTGTCATTGTCATGTTGGAAGGTCCAGCGACATCCGAGGTTCAGCTTTCGAGTGGACTGCTTCAGATTCCCTTGTGACACCTTCGTCCCTGAAGCCTCCAATTCTTGGCACAGGTGTTTCTTGATAGTCTTGGGGTTGAAGCGTACCTTTCTGACCAATGCCCTCTCATCAGTTGGTGTCAACGTGGAATTCCGGCCTAATCTTTGAAGGATCTTGGTTGTCCCTAGGTCCCTATACTTCCACACAATCGTATGTATTGATGGCCGTGGCACTTTTAGTTGCCTTGATATGGCCGCTTGAGAAGTCCCTGACTTGTGCAACTGGATAATGCTCTTCCTCAGGTCTTCAGAGTATTATTTTGCCTTCCCCATGCTGACTCAAGTGGACATAGGGCCTGCATTGGAAACCTAGGCCCTTTATACAGACATGGGAGCACTAGCTGACCTATTACATAAAAATTATAATCAGCAGAGAATGGGGGACACAATGCAGCAAGTCAACTTGGTGTATGTAAACTTTTGACAAGCTATTTTTGTCTCATCATGAATTAAACTGTGAATGAAATCATGCAAAGTACAAAAGTTGCAGAAACCCTTGATATAAACAAGAGAGAATGATTGAAATTGTTCTCTGAATGGAAATAATTGTGATTATTGTAGAGCAAAGAGGTAGCAATGGAAGTCAACTGTATTCTGCAAAACTGTATGCAAACTTTTGGGCCTGACGGTACATGCTGGAGATAAGGTTGCAGATGCACACATGCACAAACACAAAAATTGAGACCAATACCATAAGCCCCCTTTTCGGCATAAGTCCATTGGGGGATAATAAAGCATTACAAGGAAGAAATAATACAGCAATTAAATTATGTATCCACATCAACATGAGATGTGGTTTCTCGGAGAAATAAAGTGAGCTCTGCAAATTAAATAATGGACTGAATCATCAAAAAATACATTTGCTCTTGTTCATCCACAGTGCTTACCCAAGTGAAGCAAATGATGTTCTTCATATTGAAGTGGCCAAGTTTCTTGAAAGGCCAAGCAAGTGTTTTCATTTTCCACCTCTGTTACAAACTGAGCTGCTGCATTTCTGCCATAGTCATCTTCCACGTTCATAACACCTACATATGTCCATTGAAAATAATTCACCAAACGAACCACAGCTGATGTCAAGAACAGATCACTCGGATACGTCCGCAAAAAGGATGCAAAAACAGTTTTGTCACTGAAACATTTGCAACCTGCTGCAAAACTTATCTAAAGAAGGTGGAATTGAATTTATCGAGTTTATTATATCATTGCATGTTTCAGAGCTACAAGTAAATCAGTAATGTTACATTTACTTGCCATTCATTTTACCTGTGGCTTCAAAAATAAACTAAGGATGTTGTTTAATGGTTTTGAAAGCGCTGAAGAATAAGGTCCAACAATTGCATGTGGAGAACATAATCCTTCAGTTACATCATCAGTTTCAATGCTCTGCTGCATTACTCTCAACCCATACTCATAGATTTTGGAAATTGACAAACAGGTATCATAAATTCCATAACCTAATGTGATGTTCGGTATGAGTGAATGTTTTTCATTTATTTCTTGGATAGCAAACATCATGGCCATTGCCCATTGTAATTGTCTGGGACGTATCCTGAAATAAAAAATGTTTGTTTTTTAGCCTATTGCTCTGCACAGCAAGAAACAGGAATTTGAAAATCGCTTATGTGCTTCTTTTTGTGTGTTTATGTGTCAGTGGATCTTTTGAGGGCTTAACTCTTTCTATTTGAGCTTTTGTCATAAAAAAAAGTTTCAACAAAGCCTTTTTATGAGAAAATGGAGTTGACCAATTGAAAATCGGGTCAAAATGTCAAAGGGCAAAATCACTTTCCTACTCTTTGCGAAGGACAACATGAGATCTTTAATGACCACCAACTAATGCCAATAGGTGGGACGCCCAGTTTAATGTCCATCCAAAGGACCTCACACATATTGATGAATCACCCTTCCTGTGAAACACCAGGATGAAGGTTTATAAATTGACTGGGATTTGAACTCAGGAGAGACAGCTGAGAGGTGTGTGTGTGTGTGTGTGTGTGTGTGTGTGTGTGTGTGTGTGTGTGTGTGTGTGTGTGTGTGTGTGTGTGTGTGTGTGTGTGTGTGTGTGTGTGTGTGTGTGTGTGTGTGTGTGTGTGTGTGTGTGTGGACCTCTATGCCATCCCTATCACCTGCTGATCAGATTGATGATTATAATTGATCAAAGTGGTCGAACCAACTGACGAAGGTCAAAATGTTAAACTGTAATTTATATCAAAATCGTAAATTGTAGCATTTTTTTGTTGATGTGGCACTGATCAATGACCAAGTCTTCGTTTTTAAGTTCAAAACTATACTCAAAATTTTCTTTTTATATTGTTTGAAAACAGAATTACACAATGTTATTTGTAAAAAAAAATAAAAAAATGGTGAGAACAATGTTTGATGCAGAACCCAAAAAAGTATAGAATTCAAGAAAAAAATAAAACAAATGTGGTTAACTTTATAAAAGTGATTTACTTGATAACTTATATTGAAAGAAAACCAAATGCATTATTAATGTGTCTCTATAAATATCGACATGGACAGAGTCCATTAAGAACAAACACGTGACAGTACTCATGTGGAACTTCCTCCATATTAATCAAATATCACACAACAATAAGTCAGTCCTTTACTTGTTGCAGGTGATGATTGGGGGATGTCCTTTCAAAAATGGATGATCTTCAACTTCTGCATAGTGAAGAGGGAAAATTCCACCGAGAATGATATCTCCATACGATAAAATGCCCTTAAGATCGCTCCCAGTAAGAGGCTTGCACACGTCTCCACACACAACAGTGAAGCACAAAATCAGAATCACAGGAGCCATGAACGGTATCCAAGGTACAGCTTGTCATGTGACAATATCAAGGATAACAGTTGAACAAATTCTTATTTTTCACTGTTTCAACACACAGATAATGCTGTTGTTCAGCATTACCTTTTGGTTAGAAAATCTTTGAACTATATCACTTCACTTGTCGGCTGTTTTCGATTTTAAAGGCACATATGACAGATAATGAACTATTGTTGTCATTCGGGATTGATTAAAATGGATTTCAGGTATGTTTTCGTTTTTGATAATGACATATAATGTGTTAATTTCGAAGATGTGTCATTCTTCTAATTAATCCATAATGATTCGGTTAAAATAATAAATGTAAAGAAAAAGACTTGTATAATTCCAAATTGTCGTGTTTCCAAGAGGAAATGGTTAAATTATTTTGTGAGCATGGCTATATTTCTGTTTACTGGTGTTTATCATTGACGAAATCAAATGCATTCAAAATGTTCGCCTGGGATGACAGCATGGCCCAGGTGTAGCAAACTCAACTCTGAGCTGTCTTGCATGGATTTGAATTCCATCCCAGCTATAATCTGCCATCCTTGTGTTTCACAGCCGGGTGGTTCATCAGAGTGCATTCTGTTACTCAGGTGAACGTTGAACTGGGAGTCCCGATTGCCGAAACAAGTTGGTAGACATTAAAGATCCCAAGGCGTCCTTTGCAAAAAGTCGGCGATCACATATATCAATGGCGTCATGAACAAATTACAAATTCTTACCCTTTCAAAAGAATGTCAAAAGATGTCGTGATTGTGTTCCATAAGAGGATTATTCTGTCATACTGTGACATCGTAATGTGGTGTCATTCCTCCCTCGTTTGGTTATTTCATTGACATTTCATAGCTCTGTTTTAACAATTTTTTGAATTTTTTTTTTCTTCGGTATATTGATGTAATAATGTCGGCGGAGGCATGTCTGGCGACTTTGCGACGTCGAAGAGTGCCCTTCTAGATATTGCTACGCTTTTACTCGTGGGGTATGCTGACATATTGTCTCAGGTCGCTGACCTGCAGTGAGAATAAGGCTGCACTTATTTTCGGATATTCTCATTTACACATACTTTCCGATGATTCTGTGAGTTTTCATGGAGTATCTGCTTCGATGTCCATCAGCACACACAAAAAATTCTGTCCGATTAGAATTTGAGTATGTGAGTAGGGTGAATATACTGATTCTGGCTCACTTTCCCCCATGTTAATGAATGGGGGATTCTCAGCGATTCATATTTTTCCCTAAAAAATAAACCCCCTTTTTAACCCAACCTGTTGAGTCCTCTGCTGTTGAGATATCGAAAACATGAAAGTGAATGGAGATTTTAATAGCCTCACCTTTTCGCCGAGGAGAACTTTTTTTCAAATAAACAATGCATATTGTTTAGCTCACTCATTGAACCTATAAAGATTTGTTCATTCTCAAATTCCTTCAATAGTTTAATTTTCTTTGCACAATAATCCCCATCTAAAATATTATAAAATAAAACATTTGAATCTTTATATTTTTCAAGATACTCCTGTTGTGTCATTATGAAATGATATACTTCTCTCAATGCTCTTGTTTGACAACCTCTTTAGCCTCAGATTATTTTTTGCATAAGCCACGCCCACTTTTAATAAACCCGCCCACTTTTCATGAGGTATTTCCCATAAGCCACTCCCACTTTTTCTTAAGCCCCACCCACTTTTCATGAGGAATTTTCATAAGCTACGCCCACTTTTCCTAAGCCCCGCACACTTTTTCAAAGCCCTGCCGACTCACATCATTTCCAGTTAATCTCTGACTCACAAATAATTCAGTAGGAAATTCTAGAATGTTATGTTTTTGAAAAATTTCCCAACGAAGGATTGCCTGGGCTGCCAAGGGAATTTCCAAAAGAAACCACACACACCAGTCTTTCTGTATAAAAGCTTCAAACCAAGACTCCATTTTAAACATTTTTTACTTTTACTGACAATGGAGTGCTGTGCTGAGCTTGAGTGGGATGACTTTGCAGTTCCTTTGAGTTCTACTACTTGAATGTAACTAAACCTTCAAGTTGATGAACTGGATTCAAACCTCTTATCTGTTGAGGTAAGATTTTATTTTCCTATTTGCAGAGTTTGATTTAAGCATATAATCATTTAATAATTAAATCACTTAATTAATACATTATTATTTTCTCTCACAGGAAATTGTATCTGAAATACAAAATGAAAATACTGCTTTTGCCACAACTTGGGATGAAATTGTTGGTTTGGTTGAACATCTTCTGAGCGACCAAGACACACAGAACGAGCTCGTCCTTGATGACCCAACCAAAGAGTGATACCTGAGAGACCAGCAAAATCCTGAAAAAGAGTTTTACAGCAATAGTACTCATTGCGAGTTATCAAGACAATATGCACATAACAAGTTATACCTTGATGAGCCAGAATACAAGTTTTACCTTGGAGACTCACAAATTTTGAAAAAAATCAGTAAATGAGTTCTACCTTAATGGTTTAAATAACTACCTTGGAGAAAAGTGTTCTGCCAAACTGTTTCTAAATATGGAACCAACCTTGGAGACTCACAAATTTCAGACATTTTGAAAAATGGAGATTTCCTTGATGATCCACAGTTATACTATGTGAGATCAATCACTGAACAACATAAAAATTGGAAAAATGTAGTTTTCCTTGATGATCCACAGTTATACTATGAGAGATCTATCAATGAAACCTATAAAAATTGGAAAAATGGAGTTTTCCCTGATTATCCACAGTTATACTATGTGAGATGTATCACCGAAACCGACAATATTTCTGGAAATTGTGCTTCTACTTTGGAGTGTTGGATAGATGGTTATATTTTTGGAGACTTGAAATGTGGGTTCTGGCTTGATAACTCACAATGTGATACATATCTTGGAAACTCAACAGGAATGTGGTCATACCTTGGAGACTTGGAAAGTTGGGTTTATTTTGGAGACTTGAAATGCAATTACTCTTTGGGATCTAAACCTATCGATGTAGTTCTTTGTTGGATGGTGCTTGATGAGAGTAATATCAAGAAAGTTCTGGGAAGAAAGTGCAGGAAAGTTCTTATTCCCCCTTTCTACTTCATCAAACCTGAAAGCCTTAAAAGACAGAATTGGAAGAAGAGAAAAAAAGAAACTAGAGGGGGAGCACTCGGGAGAGTGCAAAACCTCCGCCGCCAATACTGCTGGTTCACTCAAGTGAACCTTATATCTTAATTCATTATATATGATGTCAACAGTGCTGACAGAGTTAAAGTTCTTTTCTCCAACATTTTTTTTTGGGGTGGGGGGGGGGTTGGAAATCACTTAAAACATGTAGAAATGCAAAAAAAAGAAATCGAAATTTTGTTGAAAAAAAGTTGCAAAAATTTTCTTTTCTCTAACAATTTTTTTTTTGGGGGGGGAGGTTGGAAATCATTAAAATATGTAGAAATGCAAAAACAATTTTTTTTCTCTTTTTTTTTTTTTGGGGGGGGGGGTTGGAAATTACTTAAAACATGTCGAAATGCAAAAAAAAAAAAAATTTTGTCTAAATTTTTTTTGGGGGGGTTGGAAATCACAAAACATGTAGATATGCAAAAAAAAAAATTTTCTCAAACAATGTTTTTGGGGGGGGCGTTGGAAATCACTTAAAACATGTAAAAATACAAAAAAAAATTCTCTAACAATTTTTTTTTTGGGAGGGGGAAGAACAAGACAAAAGAAAACTCTTTGATAGAAGTAACAAAGAGAAAATTGGAGCAGAAAAGAAAGAACACATACCAAGTCCAAAATTTAATGGCATGATCATTGGACCATACCGAACCCCCCCCCCCACCAAGTTTCGTCAAAATCCGTCGAAGTGTTTTTCCGTAATACTGTTCACAAACAAACAAACAAACAAACAAACAGAAAGGGGTGAAAACAGTAACCTCCATCTAATCTTCGAAGATGGCGGAGGATAACAAACAAACAAAAAGGGATGAAAAGTCACCTCCATCCATCTTCGAAGATGGCGGAGGTTAACAAGGTCAGAGGTCAAGTTGATGATTTCGTAAGTGTGGTGTAGCCTGCGGGCATGCAGGGCGGGGCATGATGATGGGAGGAGGGGTCGTTGTGGTCATCGTATCTGCAAGGAATATAAGGTGTGCGCGCCACCTGAGGCGTCGTGGTAATGCTGGAGTCGCCCGGCTCGTGAGTGTGCTGAATACGTAATAAAAGGGAGCCGCGGGCAAAGTACGCCCGCGCTCGCGCTTGTGCAACACAGCCCGGCTCAACTGTTCCCCCGCATCGTGTCTGCCTGCTAAGCATCTTTTATCAGTACACCACAGTTGGCTGACGAGGATCTTCGGATCTGCATGTGCAGGGCGGCAAATAACCCGTGCGGTTCCAGACTACGGAGCCAAGGGTCTCGCCAGCACGAGCATGGCAGAAGGTCAGGGCACGGCGCACGGGCGCGTACCCGTTTTCGGAGGAGATGAATTCGAGTTGTTTTCTGAACAGTTAGGTTGCTACTTTCGCGCGAATGATGTAGATGATGAAGAGAAACGCAAGGCGATCTTGCTCGCCTCGCTATCAATGGAGCACTACTGGCTGCTGAGTGATTTGGTGGCTCCAAATAAGCCCAGTGATGACAGGCTATCGTTTCAGGACATCGTGGCGAAAATGAAGACCCACTTGGCGCCAGAGAAGTCGTTGCATCTCGCGCGGTTCCAGTTCGATCACCTCGCTAAGGGTGGCGAGGAGCGCGTTGCAGACTTCGTAGCACGGGTGAAGCATTCGGCTGTGCCTTGCAAGTTCACGACAGAGGAGCGTCCGGCACGGCTCAGAGATCGTTTTATTTCTGGTCTGCGAGACGCAAAGATGGTAGCAGCCATCCTGCGGTTGACCGACATCACATTCGACTCAGCGGTCGGGACTACTTCGTCTGTCGAGCAGACACTCACGGATGTCCGCACCATCGCTGGCCAGGACGTAATTAGTAGCTCCAGCTGGGGCTGTCGGCTGACCCCGAGGTCCACGCGGTGGCCGCGCAAGTGCCGCAGGTCGCGCAGCCCGCAGACCGCGCGATGACTCAAGTGCCGCAGGTCGCACGCGCGCCTGGCGGTGCGGGACGAGGGCGCGCACCACAGCACGGTTGCACCGGGAGCGAAGTGGCTTTCCAGGGGTGCTGGGGGTGTGGGGGTCCGCACCTGCGACAAATGTGCCCGTATAAGAACACCGTGTGTTTGCATTGTCACAAGGTGGGACATTTGAAGCATGTGTGTCGGATGGCGGGGGCCTCCGTTGGGGTCTTGGATGACGAGGTGTGGGAGGACCCCAGTGACCTGGAGATCGGCCTGCAACCGGGGCATGGCGATGCCGGCGGGCCGGAGCAGGAGATGCAGCTACGGTTGAGTCTGTTTTCTGTTGGTTCGGAGATGACGACGCCGTTCACGGTGGAGGTCGAAGTGAATGGCGAGCCGACCGTGTTTTGCATGGACACCGGGGCTGCGGTGTCGGTCATGGGTGAGCAGGCGGCTCATGGTCTTCGCGGTGTTCGCCTGGTCAAGACGGCCTTGTCGCTGTACACGTACACCGGTGAAGCGATTGCACCGCTTGCGAGGGCCGACGTCTCAGTGCGCTACCGAGGTCGACGCGCCTGGCTCTCGGTGTTCGTGGTGCGAGGGGAGGGGCCCGCCCTTTTGGGTCGCGACTGGCTGGCGCACCTCGGGCTGGATCTCCGGTTCGTACCTCCAGGTGTGCCAGTGATTTCTTTTCGATGCCTTCGTCGAGTGCCGAGGGCGAGGTTCTGGCGGCGGGGGCCGCGTCGATGCAACGGGAGCGGCCGTTCGTTGCTGCCTGCGGCGGTGATGTACGGTTCGGGAGCAGCGAGAGCCGTATCAGCTCTTGCGATGAGTTCCCGCGCTTCGGCAGTGTTCGTGAGGCAATGCGCGCCGGTGTTGTTCGGGCAGCGTCAACAGGTTGCGGTGAGCCCGTGGCGTTAAAGGAAGTCGCGAGTCACAACATCGAGTCGACAACCAAGAGACGGACTCGTGATGTGGTTGTGGGTTGCTGTTCATTGCATATGTGTTTTTCCTTGCTCTAGTGATGCAGTTTAACGTTGTTGAAATAAATGCCAGCAGTTCCCGTGTGAGAGTGGGTTTGGCGGAGATCAATCAATGGGATTTGTATTATGATCAATGTGATGTGGTGGCTTTGGGAGCGGTGGTGGCGAATAAAAAGGTTGGGTTGGCCTTCCATTGTCCCGGGCCGCGGGTAGTTGCTTTGTCATGTGCTGGGATTTTATCAAAAGAATGCGCTGTATGGAAACATGAGTTTGCAATGGTTCAAATGATGTTCGTAGTGATTTATAACGAGCCTATGATTGAAGTGTGGTTTAAATGGAATTGCTACCGTCTAACTGCCGTGTGGGTCTCGGAGATCGACTCGGAGCCAAGACTGGTGCGCTGGTCGGCGTTACCCCAACCTCTGGTTGCGGGCGCAGCTCTCTGTGTTCGCTCAAGGCCGTTTGGACGAGCGTTGGCGTCTCAACTGATTGTGGTGCGTGGGTTGTTTTGGAGCATTGAGTGCGTCCAGCCAGCAGCGCTGTTCAGCGCCCCCATCCAAGGTCAATCGAGGCTGGCGCTGGCGCCACGGCTTCCAGACAGCGGGCTTCCGGCCTCGGAATGTTTATCTGCGTCAGGTCTGCCTGGGGGAAGTGGGCCGGAGGCATTTGATGGTGCCGGGGGAGGTTGGCTCGGGAGATCGCCACGGCCTCGCCGAGAGCCATGTCAGCATGAGCCGCCTGGGGGCGTTTCCGCTGTGTAGGGCTGCTGTGCTTTTCGCCTTGCTGCTTCATATCGGTAACGCGGCCAGAGTTTGGGAGGTGCTGTGTGCACCTCCGTCTTCGGGACCTGGCCGGGGCAGCTCCATTAGTTCGCTTTCATGCATTATATGATGTGATGTGCTGTTATACTTCGCTGTTTTCATTTTTTGTGCCTTGTCTACTATTATACCGTAGTCCTTCATGCTGTTTATGCTTATTATGATGGTGATCATTTAATAATCATAGTTTTAGGAGGGAGGAGTGTGGTGTGGCCTGCGGGCATGCAGGGCGGGGCATGATGATGGGAGGAGGGGTCGTTGTGGTCATCGTATCTGCAAGGAATATAAGGTGTGCGCGCCGCCTGAGGCGTCGTGGTAATACTGGAGTCGCCCGGCTCGTGAGTGTGCTGAATACGTAATAAAGGGGAGCCGCGGGCAAAGTACGCCCGCGCTCGCGCTTGTGCAACACAGCCCGGCTCGACTGTTCCCCCGCATCGTGTCTGCCTGCTAAGCATCTTCTATCAGTACACCACAGTAAGTACCAGTCTATGACTGCTTGTTTGTTTGTTTGTTTGTGAACAGTATTACGGAAAAAACTCCTCGACGGATTTTGACGAAACTTGGTGGGGGATGAGGTATGGTCCAAGGATCATGCCATTAGATTTTGGCCTTGGTCCAAAGTCCAATATGGCCGCTATGACGGCCATTTTTAAAAAAAAATATTAGAATTTGACCTATGGTAAACGACCTACGGTAAAGAGTTTCTTAGTTATTTCCGGATATAGGTCATGATGCAATAGTTGCACAAGTGTGATTGTGCAATAGCTTGATGACATGATGCAATAGTGTGCTTGCACAACAGGCACAACAGTGTGATTGGGCAATAGCTTGATGACATGATGCAATGGTATCATGATTGCGCAATAGCTTGATGAAATGATGCAATAGTATCATTGGATTGTGCAATGTCATGATGCAATAATGTACTAGCACAACAGTGTGATTGCGCAATAGCTTGATGAAGTGATGCAATAGTATCATTGGATTGTGAAACATGTTGACTTAAATGCCACTCATTTTATTTCTTGTCAGAATCATTAATCACTTGATGAAAACATTTAGAATTTACAAAGAAGGGCCAATTTATGCTTGTTGCTCTTGTCACAGGCTACTATTTCGGCAATCTGTATTTCAGATGAACGAGAATAAGTATAGCTCAGCACCTGTAGCTTTGACAAAGAACATACTTCAATATGCGAATGACCTTCAGACACATGACAAAACATGGATATGTAACACATGTCATTCTGCATTGAAAAGAGGGCAGATACTTACACAGTCACATGCTCAGGAATGGCTCTCGACCCAATACCTCCAGAACTGTATGATCTCAGACCCTTAGAACAGCGCCTGATCAGCCAAAGAATCGCATTCATGAAGCTTGTGGAGTTACCCAAGGGAGGCCAAAAAGCTATCCATGGTAGTGCTGTGAATGTGCCATCCAAGCTCAATGCCATCTGTTCATTACTTCCAAGACTACCACCAGATGCTGAAGTTGTACCACTGAAGCTTAAGCGAAAACTTGTATATAAAGGACACTACATGTATGAATACATACGGCCAAAAAAGTCATGGATGCATTGCGGTGGCTTAAACAGCACAACCCCCTCTATAAGGACATAACTATCTGTGAAGATTGGGAGAATCAGTGGGAAGAAATTGACTCAGAACTGTGGGAAGCAATGATACAGACAGAGGAGGATGCAATTGGTACTGATGTTACAGAAAATGAGAAGAAATAATGTAAATACCAATCTCATGCATCACATGGTACCACCAGCAACACAACCAGTAAAACGACCAATAGGACCAATAAAAGTACCAAGTCGACTAGTAGTAAAACCACTAGTAATACCATCAGCAAGACCAAACACCAGTATATCAGTAAAGTGGCCACGAACGCAACTAACAAGAAAGTGATAAACAGAATGCTGTCTACAGTGCCATCTCCTTTGACTGCTGCAAATGTATATGACGTTTTGCAATGCTTGGCCAGAAATCACAACTTCACCATCAGAGATGTTCCTGGCAATGGGAATTGTTTTTTTTCATGCTGTTTCCATCTCACTGCCAACAGCGGGAATACAACAGCTTCGTGGGCCAGATATACGGACACGGCTTGTACACTTCCTCAATAACACTCAATTTTCTCAAGAATATGCACAATTTCTACCAGCTCCCTTGTATACAAGAAAACTCCAGGTGACCAACAGTTGGAAAACCTGAAGAGATACATAGCCCGGTTGTAGACTGGTGAATGGGCAGACAACCTCGCTGTACAAGGAGTAGCAGACATGCTCAATATCAACATCAAGGTTCTGAACACAATCACCCCTGATTGTGTTCATGATACACACCCCAGCTATGGCAGAAGTGATAACACAATTACACTTGGCTTGATGGGTGAGTTGCATTATGTAGCCCTCGAGACCTTTACAGCACCGGCAACTCAGGATCCTCAGTTTACACCAGCACCTCAAGATGCACCTCCAGCTAGTGAATCAGCTGAAGACATGGAAGATGAAGTGGCCTTTGAGGAAACTAGCAAACTTCGAGGCATTCCATATGATACTTTACTTCAAGAAGATTGTCCAGTAAATGGTGATGACATCTATTCGGTGGCACCTGGAGAACACCAAAAACCATGTGCATTTCTGTTGGATGACACATTTGAAGAATTGGCCAATCCAGATAAATATCCACAAGGAAGTGGTGGGTACACAAAAAAGAGGAACAAATGTACAACGGTTAGAAAATATTTCAACCAGAGACTCCTTCATGTTGATGGCAGGTTTGCCAAGGATACAGACTACCTATTAGCTGCCCAGTATGCTGTTGAGTCTCAGCAAGTGAAAGATGAAATGCAACTTTCACCTAGACAAACTCATGGAAAATTATTCAGAAATAAAACCATTAATGCTGGATTGATGAAATGCTCAGTCAATATGCAAGCCATGATCCGATCAGATAATGCATTCTGGTTCTTGAAGAATGTTCGCGGATCGCCATCATATTGGAGCACAGTACTTCTGGATCTGTTAGCAATGGTACGTCAACTCGGCATTCCTACATGGTTTCTGACGCTCTCAGCTGCCGATATGCAATGGCATGAAGTTATCCAGAGCATCACTCGTCAATATTGTCAAGTATTGACTGATGAGGATGTGAAAAATCTGTCATGGGATCAAAAATGTAGATGGCTACGCTCTAATCCAGTAACTGCTGCTCACCAGTTCCAGTATAGAGTTGATGCCTTTTTCAGAGAATTTCTTGGAGCAAAGAGTAACCCCATTGGAGAACTTTGTGACTTTATGATCAGAATTGAATTCCAGGCATGTGACTTTCCTCACGCACATACAATTCTGTGCATAAAGGATGCTCCAAAACTAAATGTTGATGAGGATGTGGATGTAGCAGCCTTTAGTGACAAGTATCAAACATGTGCTATTCTAGACAATGATGAGGTTTTTAAGATGCTGGTGCTAGGTGTCCAGAAGCATGTCCATTCGCAAACTTGCAGACGAAACAAAAGGTGCAGATTTAGTTTTCCTCACCCCCCCAAGTACTGAACCATTAATCGCACGGCCATCCACTCAGCTCGATCCCATAGTTGAAGCTCGACAACTTAGTCAAAAGCAGGAAATACTAAAACAAGTGAGGGAAACTATGGAAGATAAGGATATTGCTGAAGATATTTCACTGGATGAATTACTTCGAATATCACACGTGGATCACTTTCAATATGATCGAGCTCTACATCTCACAAAATATGGAAAACAAGTTCTTCTGCGAAGGCAACCATCAGAACGATGGATAAATCAGTACAATCCAGAATTCTGCGGCTGTGGAAAGGCAACATGGACCTTCAGTTCATAACTGACCCCTATTCTTGTTAACCTCCGCCATCTTCGAAGATGGATGGAGGTTACTGTTTTCACCCCTTTCTGTTTGTTTGTTTGTTTGTTTGTGAACAGTATTACGGAAAAACTCCTCGACGGATTTCGACGAAACTTGGTGGGGGGTTAGGTATGGTCCAAGGATCATGCCATTAAATTTTGGACTTGGTCCCTCCCCCCCCCCCCAAAAAAAAAATTGTTGGAGAAAATTTTTTTTTTTTCATTTCTACATGTTTTAAGTGATTTCCAACCCCCCCAAAATTTTTTTTACCCCCCCCCAAAAAAACAGAAAACTTATTTGCATTTCTACATGTTTTAAGTGATTTCCAACCCCCCCCCCAAAAAAAAAAAAATTGTTACCCCCACCCAAAAAAATTGTTAGAGAAATTTTTTTTTGCATTTTTACATGTTTTAAGTGATTTCCAACCCCCCAAAAAAACTGTTACCCCCCAAAAAAAAATGATTTTTTTTTTGCGTTTCCACATGTTTTAAGTGATTTGCAACCCACCAAAAAAATTGTTGGAGAAAAAAAAAAATTTGCAACCTTTTTTCAACAAAATTACGATTTTTTTTTTTTGCATTTTTACATGTTTTAAGTGATTTCCAACCCCCCCCCCCCCCAAAAAAAAAAATGTTGGATAAAAGAACTATGACTCTGTCAGCACTGTTGACATCATATTTAATGAATAAGATATAAGGTTCACTTGAGTGACCCAGCAGTATTGGCGGCAGATGGTTTGCACTCTCCCGAGTGCTCCCCTCTAGTATAACTTATGTCACCAGCTACATGTTAAAGAGTGAGAGAGCCATGAGCGAGCTCCTAAGGAAAGTTGCTGATGAAAGCAGAGGAGAAGACATCAAAGTTAAGCTGAAAAAAGTTGGTTCAGAATTTCTCAACAATCGAGAAGTCAGCGCTCAAGAGGCTGCTTATCGGCTGCTATCATTACCTTTGAAAAGGTCAAGTAGGACAGTTGTATTTGTGAATACGGCCACTAAAGAAAAGCGAGTCTCTATGCTAAAAACCACTTAGTGTCCTCCAAGATATGCCTGATGATGATGAGAATATATTCTGCAAGTCTCTGTTAGACCGATATACTGTACGTCTCGCCCACATGAACTGGAAAACATATGTTTAGCAGAGTTTGCTGCTAACTATACAACTGGTGGAAAAGAAGTTGCTGCAGATGACCATGTTACTGACATTCTGGATAATGATAATGCTGACACTAAAGGATCCACAACAATTACTCTTCTCAATGGGCTGGGAATTATGAGGAAGAAGAAAAGAGAGGTGGTCATCAGATTTCATAAGGAAAAGTCGGATGGAGAGGAAAAATACAGAGGCCTACTAATGTTGTATCACCCCTGGAGAAACGAGGAACAGGATATCATGCATCATCATGCCTCATACGAGGAGCATTATACCAATGTTAAGGATAGCATAGATGCAAATGAAAGCAGATATTCCCAGGATGCAAATGAAATTGAGAGGGCTTTTGATGATCTTGATCGCTTTGGACCACCAGAACATGCATGGGATGCAGTTGCTCCTGGAGCTGAACATGAACAAGCTCAGCAGGTTAGAACTATTTTTTTCTATTGTAATGTTATGAAACAAATTATAATATTCTTCATCGAAATACATATACATCATTCACATTAATGTATTAAGTCTACCACTTTCATTTAGTTACAATTAGTACTAATACCCTTCTTAGATATTTTGGTTTACTAAATTGGTGATTATACTCAATAGGAAGATGAAGGCATAGTGGAAGAACGACACATGTCTCCGGTCGATGCTGACAACAACATTGACTTGGCTCCTGAAATTCAGCGAGCAAGGTCAGACCTTCAAGCACGCTTCTCCTCTGAAAAATTGCCACTGTTGATGACATCACAACAATACAGGGCTATGATGAGAACACTGAACAAAGAACAGCTCGAAGTTTTAAAACTGCATCGCAAGTGGTGCAAGAACATGGTACAGGCTCTTAAACATAATGAGCCACAACCAGTGTACAGAATCTTCTTGAGCGACCCAGGAGGTGTTGGCAAGAGCCACATCATCAAACTGGTACATTATGAAACGATGAAACTTCTTAAGCCTCTCTCTGGATACTTTGAACCAGATGACATCCCATTCATATTAGCCGCATTTACTGGGACGGCAGCTTTTGGAATTGAAGGAATGACTTTGCATTCTGCTATGCGCTTCACTGCTGGGCCGCAGAGCAAGAAGGAGTACTAGCCACTGAGCAGTGAGAAACTCAACACAATAAGGTAAGATAACGAATTGATGTTTTGGCCCAAGTTAACTATTCTGCTCGTGTATCTCTTTAGCATTGGGATTAAGAGATGTGAGATGGATTAACTCGCTTCCGTCAGTGGCTAGTACTCTCAGAGTAGATTTGTTAACTTGGGCCGATGTGTTTGTTTTTCACATATTAATATCATCCCATTTCATCTGTATTCCCTTGTATGTTATTATAATGTGGTGAGAACATCATTATGTAACTTCCTATGAAGCAATGCGGTTCCCCAGAGATAGAGATAGTGAAGATATAATCTGAGTGTTTACTTTCAGGTCACGACTGGGAAAGCTGAAGCTGCTGATCATAGATGAGGTTTCTATGGTTGGTGCTGACCTGTTGTATCATATCCATCGCCGCCTCCAGGATGTCATTGGAAACAAAGACCCTGATTCTAGATTTGGAGGAATCAGTATACTGGCTGTAGGGGATCTATATCAGCTGCAACCAGCTGGACAAAACCATGTGTTTGCCCTGCCATCAGACATATATGCCAAGCTCCACGAATCATTATGGGAAGAAAACTTCCGAATGATGGAACTCACTCAGAGTATGTGGCAAAAAGATGACAATGATTTTTCCGAGCTTCTAATGCGTGTTCGCAAAGCAACATGTACTGCAGCGGAAATCAACACCTTGAAGTCCAGAGAGATAACAAAAGACAGCCCATTATACCCTGAAGATGCACTCATGTCTTTAAAACCAACAAAGAAGTTGATGAGCACAACTTCTCACACATCAGAAAGCTTCCGACTCCAGTGTTTGACATAAAAGCCATCGACAAGAAAAAAGATGTGCAAAATAGCTTGATTGATGTTGTGATATCAACTAAGTCTTTAGAAACTGGCGGATTGCGAGAGGTTGTGTCAGTAGCTGTAAGAGCCCGTATCATGGTCACTGTCAACATTGATGTGTCAGATGGCTTAGCCAATGGTGTATGTGGCACTGTTGTTTCCATAGACCATTCAGGGACAGATGTACATGCTATCCTGGTCAAGTTTGACAGCAGCCGTGTTGTGAAGCATGCCATAGCAAACAGCCACTAAAAACAGACGTATCCTGGAGCTGTTCCCATAAAACGGCAGGAGGTCAAGTTCTACACCAGTCGAGGCACCAGTTCTGTGCAGGCCACCCTTATCCAGTTCCCACTGTCACTTGCATGGGGCTGCACCATACACAAAGTGCAGGGAAAAACTTTAGACAAGATTGTGGTCTCAATGCAAGGAAATGGCCGCTTTATGCCTGGCCAAGCCTATGTCGCCTTGAGTAGAATAAAGATGTTGAGTGGTTTGTACATATTAGGGTTTGATGAAAGTGCGATTCATGTCAATCCAACTGTTGGAGAAGAAATGAATCGACTGCAATACAATATTACTCAACAAGTTGACCCTCCTCAATTCATGAGACTTGGTGATGATTGGCTAAAGATATGCTTGCTGAACGTCAGATGTTATCTTGAACATATACCCGATATGAAAAATGACATGACCATGAGAACAGCGGATGTTCTTTGCTTTGTGGAGACTTTCCTACGAGAAGGACAAAAACTGGGCATTGATGCACAACTAATGCCTGAAATGAAATGTTTCCGAGCTGACCGACCAGGCAACTTAGACAGGGGAGGCATAATGATCTTAGCACCACCAGAAATGTCTCCAGTGAGTCCCCAATCAGGTATTAAAGGCATAGAATATAAATCAGTGACGGTGGCAACACATAAGCAGAAAATAAACATTGTTTCTGTGTATAGACCGCCCACCGCAAGTTCACCAGTGTTCAAGGAGAAACTACAAAATATCCTGGCATCTTTGGCACTAGACCAACTGACAGTTGTCCTGGGTGATTTCAACTATGACCTTGTCAATGATTCAGAACATAACATTATTTGATTCATGGAGCAGTATGGATATCAACAGCATGTGAAGGGACCAACAACAGATTATGGATTACTGTTGGACCATGTCCACGTAAACAAAGCAGTGGTTCTAGTAGTTGATATTGTGGACACCTATTATTCTGACCATGATTCATTCCATGTATCCATAAAACCTTAAGTCTCTTCACACATTATAATTAAGTCAGGAGAGGAAAGATCATGAGACACTAATCATTATGTTTGTGAACTTGGAAAGACAACACTAATATGGAGGTCAAATATTGTCAGGTTATAGCTTTCCTATTATTTAACTGAGATATTAAGTTATAGCAGTATTATTGTGTCGGTGTTGGAATATTGACACCCTAAAATATCGCTATTACTATTTTTCTATTTTCTAGCAATAGAAGTTACTCATTTATATTATTGTACAGTCTTATGTATAGTAATTCTAATTATATCATGAAAACGGAATTCTTATTTATAATCTAAATAAATAAATATTGAATAAAATTAATTAATTAATTAACTGATATAAAAGTTTATTGTGAAACTTTTGTGAAACTTGTAATTTATAATTTGAAATAAAAGTTTATTGCGAAACTATTGTGAAACTTGTCATTTTTATTTTGAAATAAAAGTTTATTGTGAAAATTGCAAAGCGAGTGTTTTTCATGCTAATTCCGACAAATATAATTGGACAATACAACAGAACAAATGCAGGAGAAAACGCACTACAATAGCATGACTGCATGATAATTACTCTTATAATATATTAATTCAGTACTAGTCTTTGATGTATGAATGTTTTAAAAAATAAATCACTTCAAAATATGTACGAGGGTATTGTACATATTTTTATCAGCTTTTTATATTGTCATGTTACTTAAGCCTGTTAAAATCTATAATTTCAGCTATTGAATTTTATCATATACTTGGTGATGATTTTCATGTGATATAAGGCTTGATAAAATCCATATTTTGGCAATAAGTGCTTTTCTCCAACATTTTTTTTTGGGGGGGGGGGTTGGAAATAACTTAAAACATGCAGAAATGCAAAAAAAAGAAATCTAAATTTTGTTGAAAAAAAAAGTTGCAAACATTTTTTTTTCTCTAACAATTTTTTTGGGGGGTTGCAAATCACTTAAAACATGTATAAATGCAAAAAAAAAAAATTTTTTTCTCCAACAATTTTTTTTTTTGGGGGGGGTCCAAAATTTAATGGCATGATCCTTGGACCATACCTAACCCCCACACCTAGTTTCGTCGAAATCCGTCGAGGAGATTTTCCGTAATACTGTTCACAAACAAAAACAAACAAACAGAAAGGTGTGAAAACAGTAACCTCCATCCATCTTAGAAGATGGCAGAGGTTAAATATATTGTTGAAATACGTATTTTAAAAAAAGATATTGTGTTGGGCGAGGGTTGGGTTGGGGTTGTGATTTTGAATGTGAGGTTTGGGGGGGGTTGCGTTGGGGTTGGGATTTTGAATGTGAGGGTTAGGGCGGGTTTGCGTTGGGGTTGAGATTTTGAATGTGAGGGTTAGGTTGATTATTCTCCCTGTTATATTATCTTACACACACACACACACACACACACACACACACACACACACACACACACACACACACACACACACACACACACACACACACACACACACACACACACACACACACACACACACACACACACACACACACACACACACCAACAAACAAAAGTTAAGCCTTGACTATTCAGTTGAGGATTCTGTGGTTGGGGTTCACAGATCTAAGAACATCCCCCACTGCACATACACCAACAAACAAAAGTTACGCCTTGACTATGTAGTCGAGGATTCTGTGTTTGGGGTTCAGAGATATAAGAACGTCCCCCATTGCACAAACACCAACAAACAAAAGTTAAGCCTTGACTTTTCAGTTGAGGATTCTGTGTTTGGGATTCACAGATCGAAGAACGTCCCCCTTGACACAAATTATATATATATATATATATATATATATATATATATATATATATATATATATATATATATATATATATATATATATATATATATATATATATATTAAATTTAATTATGTTATACGCCTCGGACTTGGTCTTCGAGTGTCCATAATGGTGTATAGAAGAGCGGAGTGAAGCGCCAACCGATTGCTCCGATGAGTATTATTTGCTTAGTTTTGTCTTTTGTAATTCCTGTGAATAAAATGAACCTAAAATCTCTATCCCTTCTAAATCATATTTCTTTTCATCCAAGAAACTGTATCTATTACATCAACAATTTTAAAAAGCTCATTTGTCCACCACTTTGTATATGACTTTTCAAAATAAGATTTCCATCTATATATTCTGACTATATCACCAACTTTGAACTTCGGCTTTTTGACATGAATCTCTTTTCATATTTTAATTTTGTAAATGTATCTGATGGTTTCATATTCGTTGACATGTGAATCGTGTCATTATACTTATCCACAATATCGTGAATAAAAGATGACCATTGTTGAGAACCTAGTTGTGTGAATTTCTTATATAGTCTCTCCTTTAAGGTACAATTAAAACGTTCAATAACAACGGCTTTTCCTTCATTAAAGGTACTGTATAATGCACTATTGTTATTTTTTAGAAAATTCATAAATGTCTTGTTATAATACTCTCTAACTTCATCAGTCCACAATTTTTTCGGTTTTCTCTTACTTGTATTAAATATCTGTTGAAAGGCTAACATAAGAGTATTACCTGTTTTGTTTTTTAAAAGGACAACCCACGCATATCTACTCCTCAAATCAATAATGGTTAAAGCATACTTGTACCGCTTATCATTATTGAGTTCAATCAAATCAGCGGACAAGATATAATCAACTTCCTTGGAATACACCTTCCTTCTCTGAAATTTTGTGAATATTGGTTTATGTAATTCATCAGCGAATTTCTCTTCCATCTTAATGACATCATAAGAGCCTATATGTTTATTGAATTTCCAAGTCCAAGTTTCAATTTAGCACTGATCATCTTCTTCACTATGAACCTATCAACTTATTCTCTCAAGGTTGGATTTTGTATCAGAGAAAAATTATACAACATTTCTCTGTCGGCTTCATGTTTTTCTTCCAACGTTGTGGTATTCCCATAATCAATGTCGTGTCTCATGCACACTTCATCAACACGAGTGATGGGTTTACTCCATGGTTTAGGATTATCTGCCTCATCTAATCTTTTATCCAAGTTTGTGCCTGGACCACAGAAAGAATACCCTGGTAGATGTCATTCCCAGAGTATTCCTGTAGTTGTAAATTTACTTCCTGATAAAAAGCTTTTGCATATCTCCTCCACCTTTGTGTTTGAACATAAATTGACACTTTTTTGAACCACCCACCGAACATGTACCTTTTTGTTGAACCCTATTATTTTTACTTTTAAAATGAGATATTTTTAGTATTAGTTTTCTTTTTACATTTGAGACTAACTCATTTATTTATGAGAAAAATTCCTACAGAGTGCGAAAACCTTTTTAGTTTCCAACATGCACATTTGAATCTTAATTTTTAAAATGTAAAGAATCCGTAGAAATGCCTTCACTCTCTCCTCCATTTATTTAAGGAAAAAATGAAAAAATTTAATCAACGTCAATATCTTTCCCTTGAAAACGATGACAATAGTCGTCAAAAATATTGCAAATAGACTTGTCAATTCTTTGTTTTCCTCCTCGGTGAGTTGGGATTTATTTCTTTTCTGTAATACCCCCAATCTTTTTTTAATCTCACCGGTTACCACATTTTCATATTTATTTATTCACGCTCTTTCCTGCCTCTCCTCCCTCTCCTCCTTCTCTCCCTTCTGCCTCTCCTCCATCTCTCTCCTCTCCCTCTCCTCTTTCTCTTTCTTCTCTCTTTCCTCCATCTCCTCCTCTCTCTTCTCCCTCTCCTCCTTCTCTCTCTTCGCTCTTTCCTCCTTTGGATCAGTTTCTTCAACTGCTTCCTCGTCCCTCACTATCTTTGAATCGCTTACACCCCATAGAATATCATACATATATTCATCAAGATTTCTTGTTATTCCTGGATCCAAAATATTTTTTTTTTCAACAGAAAACCAATAAAATTTCTTTTGAAGTTCGAAAAGAGCCTTACGTTTTCTTAACTTTATAATTTTTTTCATTATTTAACATTTTAATGAAATCCAAAGTTGTTGGTTTATAAAGATCAGCATAATGCCAATCTTTTCCTGAAAATATCTCATTCTTATGCTGTAGAACATATTTATTAAAATACCGAATACCCATTTCTTGAAGGTATGCTTGGACACAGAAATGATAATTTTCTTGACGCCTTCTTGCTGTCATTTATGTATTAGAAATATATGACAGAATAATATTATGACACGAAACACCTCCCCATATTCCCATAGTTAAATCATTTTGTATTTCCTTACTTATTATCTATAATCCTGTTTTTTTCTGTTTTCATGATAAAAACTAGGGCAAAACCATTATTATATTTACCCTTATTAAATTTTTTTATTTGTTTTTTACGAATCGTGCTTCCACAAAACTCATTCTCTCTACGAAGTGGACAAAAATCTTCCTTACGAGACTGATTTAATTGTTCCAGCTCTTCGAGGTCAATTTTAAATGACCAAATATACCATAAATCATTCATATCATGCCCCCATTGTTCTATTCTCATACAAACGATACGCCCTTTTTTATAAAAAATTATTTTAATTGGAACTGTGAATTCTGTATGACCTGGAGATAAAATCAGCACTTCTGTATCTTTGGAATACCCGGCCGTTTTATTTAAGGATATATATTGTGATAAATCGCTTAATCTCACCAAGTCATTCGCGTCAGTCGGGCTTGGATAATTTTTCAATTTATATGCATTTTTCATGTTAATATTTTTTGTTATACTATATTGCTGTCGTTCAGCCTGTGCCTTTGTGTAATAATTTGATAAAACAATATCGAGTTCTTGGGATACACCAAAGATAGAACCATCTTTACCAACATAACTCATTTATATTAGATTAAAAATAATGTCAGAAATTTTTTTTGTTGTTGAGTTGAAATAACACATACAGACATAATTGAACGCAACACTTGGAATTTAATTATTGGACTTGAAATGTTTGATAAACACCATTTTGTAAGAATTTTATGACTTCAACAGGTGGTGGAGGACCAAAACTATCAAAATAATATTTTTCTTGACTTAAAAATACAAACCCAATGAGAAGCTTTCCCATTATTATCTTCGAAGTTTATAATAATATTCTTTGTACATTTAGGCACGTTTGTTAATTCATCTCTCATACAAATAACATATTATGAATTTTTAATTTCTTACAATATTTGACAAGTTGTAAATTTGATGTTGTATTCTTTCCAAATTCTTTAATCACTCATCAATGCTCATTTATTTATTAGAAAGATATAATCCTTACCCATTTCAGTAAATTTTACACCTGCTTGTGTGATAGAAGAAAGCATATGCCAAACTAACAATCTCACTTTATCAGGCAGACTTTCAAGTTTTTCAGCAAAATCTACAATTACACCACTTCCACTAATTTGTTTCTCCAACGCTTTGTCATGTCTATCCAATTCTTTTTGAGCCCGGAGTTGAGCCTTCCTTTCGTTGTCAGTTTTCACCGCTGTTGAAATACCACCCGTCATGCTCCAACCACACTTAAACCAGCAAATAAAGTAATTAAAATGGGAGATATCCTCCACTCCTCTCTCTTATTGAATATTTTTTCAACATTGGTTTTGTCATTTTAATTTTAAGTGAGCCAGTATCGTTCAAGGTTTTAACCTGTTCTCTTGTGAGCAAAACATCAATTCTTACTGCTCCTTTTCTCTGAATTGTATTAACGTTAATCGTACAAGGCTTTTGATTTTGAACACAAGATGACAGTTTATGAAGATTGATTTGATTAACATATACCCCCAGTTGGTACTTTGCCACTCATTTATTTAACAAAAAATTATGTGAGACGAATCATGACACCATTATCTGTATTAATCTGTAATTTTTTTCTTCCAAAAGCAAACAATATGTAACAACTTCTTCACTCTCTCCTCTTTCAATGTATACGGAAGTATCCACTCGATTCGACTTTATAGTTTCCTTTTGAGCACTCGGGTGAAACGCATAGATTGTATACAAACTTTTAAATGCTGTCATATCCAAAATAGGTTCTTTATTTCCATTACTTTCACACAACTTTTGTTACGACTTGTATGCTTCAGCAAAATCCATCAAGAGAAACACGAAGTTGTTTCACCTAGGCATTATCACTAAATGCATTTTTCTTATCAGTAGCAGTGTCGCCATCTGATTTTTTTGAAATGATCCACAGATATTGTCGATTTCCTTCCAGAACACCCAAATTCCACCTGTAAGTGGTTTGGTTTAGATTAACGTGTTGACATCTTCTTTTAAGTTATGATACACTGAGTGGTTTCTTTGAGTTAAGTCTTCTATTCTACATCTCTTCTGTTTTAAGATTAGGAGTATATTCACGAATATACCAACTAATTTCATCAATTACAAATTTATTCTGATCACCAAAAGCACTGGCAACACTAAAAAGTAATCTCTTTTCATTATCATTCCTTTGTAAATCTAATTTTAAGACCATGCAGAACTTTATCCTGATCTCAAAATCCAAATATACCTTCAAGAGGAACTGCAACAGTAAAACTATTAATTGCTTTTGTGTCATCATTATACATTCCTTTCCGTTGAGTATATCCAGGGTCTGTGTTTGTTCCCTTTGACATATCAGAAATAAAACTTTTGCAGCCCCCTTTCCCATTCGATCACTGAATGAATATGGTGTAAATTTCATCATTTCAGATACAGCAGAGACATCATCAACCGCTTCAACTTCTTGTGTTCCAATGTACAAACGAACACTATCAAACATTTTCCAGAAGAAATAATTTACGAGTGTAGCGTTTGTGTTATTCCCAGCCTAAGTGAATGTAAATTGACACAACAAGAAACTTTCGGATAGATTCAAATAAGTTTGTTGATTATTTATTTCAAAAGTTTTTGTACCATTTGCATTCCTGTCTTTTCCAGTTATTGCATTTAGCTTGAAGTAATCTTCTTTTTAGTGGAGTTTGAGATGATAATAGCATCATCCAAATCATAGATACTATCAATTGCTTCCATACTTGTATTTATTTTGGAAAAAAGGTGTTAAAACTTTTGAAACCCTGACCCAAGTATTTGAATTATTTTCTGTCGTTCTTGGGGAGACAACTGAGTTTTGCCTTTCTTAATTTCTATTATTGCTTGTAATTTATGAGATTCCTTTTGGGCATCTTTTATACTCTTTACAGCACTTGCTACATTTCCCACAGCAGAAGCAGTTGAACCAATTAGGTCTTTCTGTTTAAGAATAGTTGAACCGATACCCATTAGAGTATCAATTATCCCATCTACTCTAAATTGATGTCCGACACCCCTTTGTCTCTTAGGTTTATAGAATCGTCGACCAAGATACATACCTTCACCCTTCTAGTATGGGGAAAGGAACATCCCATCCCCTGTAATTATTTTATATATTCCCAACTCTTGTTTCCTCACCATAATCATCGTATTCCTTTCTTGGAAAACTTCACGTCGGTGAATTCTTATGGATATAACTTCTCCATTAAAAAAAATCATACGATTATCTTGGTCGGTTATCCTAAAATTTACTCTTTGTATGGTTTTTCCTGACACAGGGAGATAAATCAAATTTTTGGGTTCCATCTTGAATTTATAACCAATTTTGTAGGAGTATGCGCTGAATGAAAATATTGTATTTGTTTCTATTCCATCATTATAAGCACCCTCAATCAAATCACAGTGAATTCAGACCGAATTTATTCCTGAGGATATTTGAATGACATCACTGCAAATCGTCCCATGAATTTCGATCTTTTTTGAGGAGAAACCCAATAACTCTCCAAATGAATTATCAATTGTAAAATAAACCCTGTAGTTGTTTTTTAAGTTCAATCGTTGATTTTGAAGTATGTTTTTGAATATCTATAACAATATTTTTTGGTTCTTCACCCTGTTCTTTCATTAGACGAACAATTTCGGAAGATATTTGAGAAATCTCATATGCTCTGGGTGAGACTGTTATCGTTTTGTATCCACTTCCCGGATAATAACTAAACTTGTCATTTTTCTCAGTTATATTAAATAAGGCATTATAAGTTTCCATGGACAATAAAGATGCCTCATATTTTTTGTTGGTCAAGTTGAAGTGGGTATGGGTATGAAGATGTGTGGTCACTTGTTGTGAAATTAAATCTAAGCATTGTGCTTCTCATATTATTTAATATGAGATAAAATGTCTTTATATTGATATATATATATATATATATATATATATATATATATATATATATATATATATATATATATATATATATATATATATATAATTTTCATGTTCATCAACTGCACTAAAATGGCTGATGCTTCATTAAAACAATTGCTTTTTCCAGCCTTCTGACTACCTAACAACAATAGTAGTCTATTAACTAATTGTGATGGGTCATTTGGAAGAAAGCTAACACCTGAACGAAGGAAACGTAAAGCCTGAATAATGTGTTTCTCCTTCTCATTCTTCCTACTTTTCCAGAAAGACCAACTCTATAATTAATAGAGTCCATCAGATCAATATATACTCTATCATCATTACTTTTCTTATCCAATGGTTTATCAAAATACTTTGATTCATCCCTCACAGTTGAAGCTTGTCTTCCTTTTTTTCTGAGAAGAAACATTAATCTCAGAGTTACTTTGAGAGGAGGTTGAGCAGAACTCAAGAACCTTACTTCATCATTAAATATCAATACCTTTTCTTGAACAAGATGAAATATTGCTGGTTGTTTTGTTGGAATAAGTCCTGCTTTGGTTTTTGAATCCGCTGAATATTCATTGTTTTTAAGAGCATTCAGAATATAATCAAGTGGGTGATTAATCTCTTCCAGTTGTTCAAATAATCCTTCATCATCATATTCTAATTCTCCTGTATGTAAAATAATCCTCTTATTCTTCCTCTGTCATTTGACTGAAATCTTTTATCATTTGAAGTTTTTTAGGAGTATATTCTATTGTTTGAACTGTGGAAAAATCCATAATTTTTTCTTGGGAAGTTTTTAAAAGTATTTTAAAAATTTTCTCTTGTTTACTTTCAAATGCGTTTTCACCTGTTAGTTTCTGTCTGCGTTTCTTCTTTATGTATTCCTGTTGTTTTACAATTTTGAAACCAACTATTGATGTTCTTTAAATCTTCTTGCTCTTTCCTTCGCATCCATTTATTTATTGAAAAATATCATTTAATATCTCATCTTGTTTCACAACAATATATTTATATTTTTCAGTTGTGTGCTTCATGTAATCCCCAAATTCATTTTTACAACATAATGTAGAACAATTATCTCTCCAAAAATTATTTTCATCTATTGAATTTAACTTGAATAAATTAAAAGTATTAGCATTGTTTTTGATGGAACGACGAGGAAGTTGAAAGTATGATTGACTGAGATAAATACACTTACAAGAAGAATGTCTCCCTCTTGTGTAGTAGCTGTCCATTACCGGTTGGTTTCTCTCATTAACACAATCATGAAAGATAACGAGGTTCTTTTTTGAATTATCCAAATCTTGGGGAGATGGTATATCATCCGTTTTCTCACTCACAATACAATTTTCGGTTTTGATTTCTTTTTACATCTCTGTGAATCACAAAATAGTTGAATTATATCTTCAATGTTTTCTTCATTTCGGTTTTTTTGAAGTTTAAATAAAGCGATTATATCTACTTTTTGAAGACCAGCATTAAAACCTTGTCAGATTAGTTGAGACTCTGGTTGAAAACTCCACTTTGTGAAAATTATTAAATTATCATAATCAAAAAAGTTGGGAGTCAGGAGTATCTTCAAAAGTCAGCACGTTTTTCCACATCCGCTTGAACCAACGATGAGGCAATGAATTTGGGAGATTTTTATGTTTGTTAAATTTTACCTTATTTTCCCAAATGGGTAAAAAATCATTCATTTATATATTTGCAAAACAGGTTATTTAAATTATTATTGGCTTTTTTTAGAAACTTTATATTTTATCCTAAGTTAGGGTTTAAGTTCAAGATGATCCATTATTTTATTTATACAATATATTGTGTTGATATTTCCCTGAAAATGACAATCGTGAATAATATTGTTGCAGATTCGCGCCCGCCGGCGTGCTGAAGGCCACGTAACTCGAATCGCGACACGTCGCCCACCGGACGGACAATCCAGTCGTGACCCTCTCGGACTAACGCCGGGAACCAGTCACGGGTGGACCTTTCGGTCTCACCGCGATCGAGCCAATCAGCCCCCGCGTGGGATAGGGTTGCTCGCCAAATACGACCTACCTAAGTACCCACACGGAGGGTAGACCGGGCGATCGCACCTCGCCGCAGGTCGACTTCGGACACGGGCCACTTAAGCGACCCGTTCCGTACTATCGGGATAACCAAGCGGTGTTATTCGTCGACCTCGACGGTTCGATTAATTATCGGGCGTATTCAGCCCACTACCAACCCTTTACGTGAAGCAAGATGAGGATTCAATGAAAGAAATGACGAAGCGAAGCGGGAAACAGTTCAACACAAAGCACATTTATTCGCGATGAACGGAAAGCACACATATTCAATTCCACCAAAAGCACATAGAAAAGAGGAAGACACACAATGCAATTTTACACAAAAAGCAAATGCGACAATGCAGATCTAATACCGATTACGCGAGCACACGGCAACACTTATACAATTTTACTTCACAGACGGCGCCGACAACACATACCCAAAACCAAGGAAAAGAATAGAGAACCCTCAAGGATGAGGCGGGCCTGAGGCCGAGACTGGGTCGGGCCTACCCGTCTGTTGATGAGACGCGGAGCGGCGATGGTGCCTCAACTCCGCGGGCCTCGCGGGCAGTGTCTGGTAGGGGGTGGGAAAGGGGCCCCCTTGGTCGCACTATCTCAGCGCGGGGGGAAACAGGAGGGGGTTGCTGATGCTAGGGGTATAGAGGATTTCCACTCTGCCTCGAGTCCCGCGACGAGCGTCTCCACCTCGGCCAGGTCGCGCCGTCGGCCTCCCTGATGTGCAGCTCCCTGCATGATGCGAGCGCCCCCTCGTCTGCCCTCGCCGCCTCTCCACAGCTCCGTCCCCTTCGCACACGACGACGACCAACTCCTTCTTGCTTCTTCTTCCCAACTCCACCGCCCGCGAAGTCTTAACTCTCTGTCCACTTGACTGACGAATGCGGTCGCTTATATCAGCCCCGTGGCTTCGCTCTCTCATCTTTGACCCCCTCCCTTCGACCTTTCACCTTGCTCCCCATTGGCCCGAGAAAAAGTGGGCGTGAATGCTTTTTGATCCATAAATTTGCATATATCGATCGCCCTCCAATGCCCTGGGGGCGGGGCCAAATCGCCCCTCGCTCACCGATTGGACGGAACAAAAGTGGGCGTGTGTCGTTTTTGATCCGTTTTTGAAGTGGAAAATCCGTGGTTTTGTACACGCTGTTCGGCGCGCGCCCTGCACGAGTCCAACACCGGTACCCACAAGCGGCGCAAGAACGGTGGCGATGCGACGGTTGCGAGGTGTGACGTGAAGCGGCGCCGCGGTGGGTGGTTGATGTGGTGGTTGGTGGTGGTAACAATGGCGATTGGTCCAAAATAAAGATAGTAAAAGAAAAACGGCTATCCTGAAGAGTCGCAGCACACATAAATGACATGTATTCCCACTAGACAACGGGTTTGGGCCTAACTACACATATACTTACCGAGATATCTCACCTAAGGGACCTGAATGGTGGTTTGCGAATTTGGTAACCACAACAATATATAACAACAATCCTTTGTACATTTCTCTAATATGTTCAGTTTCTTCCCTTGTAAGGAAAGGTGTGTTATCACCCTCATACTTTACTTTCATTTCTCTAATCAATCTTGTCATGTAATTCATTTTTGGTGTAAATCTAAAAGAATTATATTCCTTTTTATATTTTTTTTTCATTCATGAGAGGATAATCACAGAATATACATTGTTTATAGGCTTTTGACTCTGTGTTTAATCCCACTCGATCACATGCAGGACAATTCTCAAATTTTGTCATACGGCGAATCAGGGAATTCAAGAGGCTCAAAATCTAGCATATTGAAAAGTAAAACTTTACTTAAACTAAAATTCATCTTTGGAATCATCAATAAAACTACTTTCATAGCTATCGTTTGAACACAAACTCTCGGTATCATCTTCAGTTGAATCTTGACTCATATTTCATTAGGAGAAACAACATTACCATCGATATCTATATACTTTTTTTCATTACCAGATTCAACTACAAAATTTTTTATATTAAAAGTAATTTTATAATGATCCTTAACTGCAATTGAACAAAATGTCATTTCACCTGATATATTTAACCTCCGCCATGGACGATCGGAGGTTACTGTTTTCACCCCTTTCTGTATGTTTGTTTGTTTGTGAACGGTGTTACGGAAAAACTCCTCTACGGATTTCGACGAAACTTGGTGGGGGTATTAGGTATGGTCCAAGGATCATGCCATTAGATTTTGGACTCGGTCCAAAATCCAATATGGCCGCTATAGCGGCCATTTTGAAAAATGTTTTTTTTTTTTTTGCATTTCTACATGTTTTAAGTGATTTACACCCCCCCCCCCCCCACCCAAAAAAAAATTGTTAGAGAAAAAAAAATTTGCAACTTTTTTTTCAACAAAATTTCGATTTTTTTTTTGCTTTTCTACATGTTATAAGTGATTTCCAACAAAAAAAAAACATGACAAAATTATAATTGTGGCTGATTTTGTAACTTCAGGTGGATATACCCACGTAAAATCAATTTCTGTCTGAAGGAATCTAGTTATGACAAATGAATTGAGGATGTAAAAGTTAAAAGTAAAAGGGAAAGTTGCAAACTATAACTCTGTGAGCACTGTTGACGTCAAATTGAATGAATAGGATATCAGGTTTACTTGAGTGAACTTGTAGTATTGGCAGCGGAGGTTTTGCACTCTAGTGAGTGCTCCCGCTCTATTAACATCCTTTATTTCATCAGGATTTACATTGTTAGGGTTGTTGAAAAAAATACAAATTTCTCCTTGCATATTACAGATGGTCTTATCTTTTCTTTCTAAAGTTTCATCCAAAAGGTTTTTATTTTTTGAAACTTTTTCTTGTTTCATTGCTTTTTCTAGTTTTGAATATATTGCCAGAAGGAGAGGAGAAACTTTTGTTAGAGATAATTTAATTGATGTTCTTCCAGGTATACTAAAAGCCCTTCCACTGAAGGAAATTGAAGAACATATTATTTACCATAATTCTTTTTATCCAATAGTTGTTATATTTATCTTTGTTCAATTTTACATCCTTGACATATTTCTCAGTATCTTTAACAAATGAAGAGATTGATTGAAACTTGTCTTTTGTGACTTGAAACATTGTATTTATGAAGTGAAAAAAGTTGGAGGTTCAAATGGTGTTAAGCACAGATTCACCTTTACAATAAAAGAAATTTTCATCAAGAAAATTTTAGTTTAAGCAAAGTTTTATTCTATAAATATGGTGAATACAACGTAATGCGATGTTTGTAATCGCGAATATAACTATTATAAAAAAAACAACTTCAAACCAACAAACACACATTTAATCTATTTTATCAAATATCTCCTCTTGAGTTGAAAACAAAACATTGCGATATCTGCTCAAAGGATGTTTTGAAGAGTAGTTATAAGAAGCACCTTCAATCACAAAAACACAAGAAGAATGAGTTTAAAATAAAGGGAGACTATTATATTGAAAACACTGATGGAGCTTTTAAGAATCATATTAAAATAAGGATTTTTCAATTTGGAGAACCTAGTCCATCATCAAAAGCTGAATCAATAGAAATAGTGAAACCTGATGTTGAAAAAGTTATTAAAAAGACATTAAAATAAATGAAAACTTTCAACTTTTATATAGGAGTGGAAATGAATATGAAAAGACAAGATGAAGAACATACTCCTTATATGAGAACAGATCTTTATTTTATAACATCTATTCAAGATTTTGTAAGATGTGATGTTTATGAAGAAAAATCAAGACAAGAGGAGGATCTTGATAATACAGTGGTAGGAAGTGGATTTCATATTTTTAAAAATCATCTTTTAAGATATACACATTCTAAAATCCGACCCTCTTAAAGCTTCTTCTAAGATTGAGTTACCAAAATAAATAAAACTAAAGAAGGCAGTTGTTAATATTAAGAACAATGATAATAAATGTTTTCTCTGGTCTGTTCTTGCTCACTTACATCCACCAAATTGTAATTCAGAAAGAGTAAAACAATATATGAAATATGAGAATACCTTGGACATTAAAGATTTTAAATTCCCAATGCCACTAACAGATATTCCTAAATTTGAGAAAAATAATAATTTCGTATTAATGCATATGGATTAACGGATACAAACAAAGTTCAGATATTAAAAATTTCAAACAACTGTAAAAACGAAGAAACACACATTGATCTTTTATAGTTTAGTGTTGGAAAGAATTCACATTATACATACATCAACAATTTATCAAGATTAATCTCTTCTCAGGTGTTCAGAACAGCAAAAAAAAAATATCCTTGCAAGCGATGTCTAAATTCATTTCATACAAAAGAACGATTAGAACAACATTCAAAATATCAGAGTAATCATAAATCAGCAGTAATTACAATGCCTAAACCTGGTGAAAAGAATTCTTTTGAAGATTATAATAAATCTATCATGCACCCATTTGTGATATACGTTGATTTTGAATGTAATCTTAAAAAGATAAATAGTGCTTCTCCTAATCCAAAAGAATCATATACAAATAAATATCAAAAACATATTCCTTGTGGTTTCTGTTATATCAAATTATCTGTTGGAGAAAAGTATAATAAACTTGAACATTATAATGGAAAAAAAATCTTCACAAGAGTTTGTAAAACGTTTAGAAAAGGATCGTATAAGAATAACTAAATTAATGAAATAAACAAATGAACCGATGAAATTAACCAAAGAAGAAAAATTAGAATTTAGAAAGAACAATATCTGCCATATCTGTGAGGAGGAAATTGAGGGAGAGGTCAAAGTTAGGGATCATTGTCATGTTACAGGTAAATATAGAGGTCCTGCTCATTCCTGTTGTAATCTTAATTATAAATTTCCTTATTTTATTCCAGTCTTTGTTCACAACAGTGCCAACTATGATACAAATCTTTTTATGAATGAACTTTCCAAAACAGCAGGGAATATTTCTGCCATTACAAACACAAGTCAAAAGTATATTTCATTTACAAAAATGATATTCACAAAACCTTTAACTCATATTAGGTTTCTCGATTCTTACAAGTTTATGGGAACACCACTAGCCTACCTAACATCAAATCTAAGCTCAACGGGCTCTTTTCCAAATCTTAATTCATTCTTTCCAAAAGAGGAAATTCTAACTAAAGAGGAAATTCAGATTAAAGAGAGAATTCAATGTAAAGAGGAAATTCTAATGAATGAGGAGATTAATAAAGAAATTCTAACTGACGATGAAATTCAAATTATAAAGAAAATTCGAACAATGAATGAAATTCTAACAAAAGAGGAAATTCTGATTAAAGATGAAATTCTGATTAAAGAGGGAATTCTAACTGGAGAGGAAATTCAAACAAGGAATGAAATTCAAAGTAAAGAGAAAATTCTTACAAGTAAAGGAATTTATCCTTATGACTATATGGATTCATTTATGAGATTTAACGAAACACAACTTCCTTCAAAATAAAGTTTCTATAATAACATTTAGGAAGAAGAGATAAGTGATAAGGAATATAAACACACTCAAGAAATTTGGAAATTATTAAAGATAAAGAACCTTGGAAAATATCATGATTTGTATCTAAAAACAGATGTTTTATTGTTGGCTGATGTGTTTGAAGCTTTTATATCACTCTGTCATAATAAAAATTGTTATGGATTCGATCCTGCCCCCAATTTCACAGCTCCTGGTTTAGCTTGGAGTGTAATGTTGAAAATGACAGAACAAGATATAGATTTAATCAGTGATGTAGATATGCTTTTGATGATTGAGAAGTCTAAGAGAGGTGGAATATCACAAGTATGTTCAAAAAGATATGCTAACGCAAATAATAAATATCTTCCAAATTATGAGAGTGAAAAATATAGTAATTATTTGATGTATTTTGATGCTAATATTTTGTATGGATGGGCAATGTCTCAATCTCTGCCTTATGGTAAATTTGAGTGGGTGTAAGAAAAGGATTATGAAAAGGTTTTGATGAATATTGTTATTTCTTCTCACGAGGAATTGAATGAGGAAGTAGAAGGTTATTATTTTGATGTTGATTTGAGGTACCCGAGTGATATTCATAATAAGCATGAAGACCTTCCTTTTGCATGTGAGAAAGAAACCCCAAATTAAGAATGGTTAAGAAAGAATTATCATAAAAGTTTTATTATTAAAGGTAAATCAACAGAAAAGTTATGAACAACATTTTATGATAAAGCGGGATATGTTTTGCATCAGAGAAGCTTGAAACAGTTTTTGGGAGAAGGATTGAGAGTCTCTAAAATTCATAGTTTAAAAATTTAAACAAAGTCCTTGGATGAAAAAGTATATTAAATTCAATACAGATATGAGAACAAATACAAAAGTAAAATTTGAAGGGGAATTCTATAATTTGATGAATAATGCTGTCTTTGGAAAGACAATGGAGAATTTAGAAACAAGCAAAACATTAGATTTGCAACATCTTGGAAAGAAGCTTCGAGATTGATAAATAAACAAGTTTTGAGAGAGAAGAAGTTTTTTGAGAGAACTTTTCTGCTCTTCATATGGAAAAGGAAAGTATTGTAATGGATAAACCAATTTCTATTGGAACAGCAGTTTTTGATTTATCAAATATATTGATGTATGATTATTTGTATAATGTCTTAAAGAAAGAGTTTGGTGAAAATGTTTCATTGTTGTATATGGACACTGATAGTTTTATTCTAGATATAAAAACTGAAGATGTTGATAAGGATATGAATAAAAATATTGGAGTATATGATACTAGTAATTTTAGTAAGAAGAGTTAGTTATTTTCAAAAAAGAATGAAAAGGTGATTGGTAAGTTTAAGGATGAGTTGGGTGTCAAAGTAATGAGTAAGTTTATTGGATTGAGAGCAAAGGTATATGCTTATAAGTATGGTGATCAGATTGATAAAAGGTTAAAGGGAATAAAGAAATATCTAATATAGAAATCAATAACTTTTAGAAATTATTATAATTGTTTAATGAATAAGAAAGAAGAATATCGGAAAATGAATACAATAAGAAGTTATAAACATAACATATATAGTGAAGAAGTAAATAAAAAGGCATTAGGAGCCTTTGATGATGAGATTTATTTTAGATAATGGAATAGATTGTGTTCCATGTGGATATTGTATGATAGATTGTATAGAATAGATTGTGTTCCATATGGATACAAGTTTGAACTAAATAGAATATGGGTAAGGGTTTTTAAGGGCTACCGCCGCCTTTTTCACAATATATAAATGGTCGAACCAAGTATTAATCAAACTAAAGAGTGGAGAAAATCTCAGTCTTGGTATATAAATGAAAAACATAATGTATGTGAAAAATATCAAATAAGTCTTATTGAAAAAATAACTAAAACAAATGTAAATAAAACAAATAAGCTAATCAATTTAAATACTAGTAAGTTGTAGGATGTAAATCAAAAAAAATATCCTTGAATGGACTGAAAACTTTGATGGATATCAAATGAACAATGGAAATATAATTTACTTCAATCTCAAAATGATATGCAAATCAGGAGGTGGTCAGATGAGATCAATGAGAGAAGTATGTCATTTCATAATGACACAAAAGGGGTATCTTGAAAAATATCAAGATTCAAATGTTTTATTTTTAAATATTTTAGATGGGGAATATTGTGCAAAGAAAATTAAACAATTGAAGGAATTTGAGAATGAACAATTCTTTATAGGTTCAATGAGTGAGCTAAACAATATGCATTGGTTATTTGAAAAAAGTGTTCCTCGGCTAAAAGGGGAGGCTATTAAAATCTCCATTCACTTTCATGTTTTAGATATTTAAACCGCAGAGATTGCAACAGTTTGGGATAAAAAGGCGGTATATTTTTTAGGCAAAAAAATATGAATCGCTGAGAATCCCCCTTTCATTAACATGGGGGAAAGTGAGCCAGAATCAGTATATTCACCCGACTTATGTGTATAAAGTATGTACAACTAGAATTTCAGTATATGGATAAAGTATGTACAATTAGAATTTTAGTATGTGCACAAAGTATGTACGATAAGAATTTGAGTACGTGTAAAAAGTATGTCCGTTTAGAATTTGAGTATGTGTTTAAAGTATGTACAACTAGAATTTGAGTATGTGGATAAAGTATGTACAATTAGAATTTGATTTTGTGTATAAAGTATGTACAACTCGAATTTGAGTATATGTACAAAATATGTACGATTAGAATTTGAGTATGTGTACAGAGTATGTACAATTAGAATTTGAGTACATGTACAATGTATGTATGATGAGAATTTGAATACGTGCACAAAGTTTGTTAAACGAGAATTTGCGTCCATGAATAAAGTATGGACAACGAGAATTTTAGTACGTGTATAAAGTATGTACAATTAGAATTTGAGTATGTGTATAAAGTATGTACGATTAAAATTTGCGTACGAGTTTAAAGATTGTACAATTTGAAAATGATTACGTGCATGAAGTATTTATAATTAGAATTTTTGTACATGTATAAAGTCTGGACAACTCGAATTTGAGTACGTGTATAAAGTATGTTCAACTTGAATGTGAGTACGTTTGCAACGTATGTACGATTAGAATTTGAGTATGTGTAAAATGTATGTACGATTAGAATTTGAGTACGTGTTTAAAGTATGTACAATTAGAATTTGAGTACGTGTATAAAGTATGTCCAATTAGAATTTGAGTATGTGTGTAAAATATGTACAACTCGAATTTGAGTACATGTAGAAAGTATGTACAATTAGAATTTGAGGCGTGTACCAAGTATGTACGATTATAATTTGAGTACGTGTGTAAAGTATGTAGATCTCAAATTTGAGTACATGTCCAAAGTATGTACGGTTTGAATTTGAGTACGTGAACAAAGTTTGTACAATTATAATTCGAGTATGTGTATAAAGTATATACAACGTTAATTTGAGTACGTGTATAAAGTATGTACAATTCGAATTTGAGTATGTGTACAAAGTATGTACGATTACAATTTGAGTACGTGGATAAAGTATGTATGATTGAATTTGAATACGTGTATAAAGTATGAACAATTTCAAAATGAGTACGTGTATAAAGTATGTACAACTAGAATTTGAGTACGTGTGTAATGTATGTACAATTGTAATTTGAGTATGTGTACAAAGTATGTCAGATGAGAATTTTAGTCCATGTTCAAAGTATGTACGATTATAATTTGAGTATGTGTACAAAGTATATATGATTAGAATATGAGTACGTGCATAATGTATGTAAAATTAGAATTCGAGTATGTGTATAAGCTAACTCGGATTAGAACTTTAGTACATGTACAAATTAAGCACGATTAGAATTTGAGTATGTGTACAAAGTATATTTGATGACAATTGCAGTACGTGTAGAAAGTATGAACAATTAGAATTTGAGGATGTGTGTAAAGTATGTACATGTAGAATTTGAGTATTTGTATAAAGTATGTACAATTATAATTTGAATACACGTGTAAAGTATGTACAACTATAATTTTGAGTACGTGTGTAAAGTATGTGCAATTAGAATTTGAGTATGTGTACAAAGTATGTACGATTAAAATTTGAGTACATGTACAAAGTATGTACGATAATAATTTGAGTACATGAACAAAGTATGTAGGATTAGAATTCGAGTATGTGTACAAAGTATGTACGATTAGAATTTGAGTATGTATATAAAGTATGTACGATTAAAATTTGAGTTCGTGTACAAAGTATGTACGATGAGAATTTGAGTACATGTTCAAAGTATGTACGATTAGAATTTGAGTATGTGTGTAAGGTATGTACAATTAGAATTTGAGTTTGTGCACACAGTATGTACGATTATAATTTGAGTATGTGTGTAAAGTATGTAAGATTAAAATTTGAGTACATGTCTAAAGTATACACAATTAGAATTTGAGTACATCTATAAAGTATGTACCATTAAAATTTGAGTATGTGTACAAAGTATGTATGATTAGAATTTGAGTATGTGTACAAAATATGTACAATTAGTATTTGAGTATGTGGACAAAGTATGTACGATTAGAATTTTGAATACGTGTACAAAGTATGTACGACGAGAATTTGAGTCCATGAATAAAGTTTGCATAACGAGAATTCGAGTACATGTCTAAAGTATGTACAATTAGAATTTGAGTATGTGAATAAAGTATGTACGATTGCAATTTGCAGACATGTTTAAATATGTCCAATTTGAAAATTATAACATGCATGAAGTATTTATAATTAGAATTTTTGTACATGTATAAAGTCTGGACAACTAGAATTTGAGTATGGGTATAAAGTATGTTCAACTAGAATTTGAGTACGTGTGCAAAGTATGTACAACTAGAATTTGAGTACGTGTGTAATGTATGTACAATTATAATTTGAGTATGTGTACAAAGTATGTCAGATGAGAATTTTAGTCCGTGTACAAAGTATGTACGACGAGAATTTGAGTCCATGAATAAAGTTTGCATAACGAGAATTTGAGTACATGTCTAAAGTATGTACAATTAGAATTTGAGTATGTGTATAAAGTATGTATGATTGCAATTTGCAGACATGTTTAAATATGTCCAATTTGAAAATGATAACGTGCATGAAGTATTTATAATTAGAATTTTTGTACATGTATAAAGTATGTACAATTATAATTTGAGTATATGTATAAAGTATGTCCAATTAGAATTTGAGTATGTGTGTAAAGTATGTACAACTCGAATTTGAGTACGTTTACAAATTATGTTCGATTAGAATTTGAGTACGTGTCCAAAGTATTACAATTAGAATTTGTGGACGTGTTCAAAGTATGTACGATTAGAATTTTAGTATGTGTGTATAGTATGTACAACTCAAGTTTGAGTATGTGTACAAAGTATGTACGATTTGAATTTGAGTACGTGAACAAAATATATACAATTATAATCCAAGTATGTGTATAAAGTATACACAATGATAATCTGAGTACGTGTAAAAGTATGTACAATTCGAATTTGAGTATGTGTACATAGTATGTACGATTAGAATTTGAATACGTGTATAAAGTATGTACAATTTGGAAATGAGTACTTGAATAAAGTATGTGCAACCAGAATTTGAGTATGTGTGTAAAGTATGTACAATTATAATTTGAGTATGTGTATAAAACATGTATGATTAGAATTTTAGTCCATATACAAAGTATGTACGATTATAATTTGAGTATGTGGACAAAGTATATACGATTAGAATTTGAGTAAGTCGGTAATATATGTACAATTGGAATTTGAGTATGTGTATAAAGTATGACAGATTAGAACGTTAGTACATGTACAAAGTATTTACGATTAGAATTTCAGTACGTGTACAAAGTGTGTACAACTAGAGGGGGAGCACTCGGTAGAGTGCAAAACCTCCACCGCCAATACTGCTGGGTCACTTAAGTGAACCTGATATTTGATTATTTGTCAGTCAAAATGGATCAGACTCTACTGAACCACGATTGAATAAACTAAACTGGATCGACACGCATGGAGAAATGTCAAAAAAATAAAATCAAAGTTTTTTTGAAAAAAAGTTGCAAAATTTCTGGGGTTTTTTTCTCTAACAATTTTTTTTTTGGGGGGGGGGTGGAAATCACTTAAAACATGTAGAAATGCAAAAAAAAAAAAAATTAAAATATTTGTCAAATAAAATCGAAATTTTTTTGAAAAAAAGTTGCAAAATTTTCTAAGTTTTTTTTTTTGGACCAAGTCTAAAATCTAATGGCATGATCCTTGGACCATATCTGATCCCCCCCCACCAAGTTTCGTCGAAATCCGTCCAGGAGTTTTTCCGTAATACTGTTCACAAACAAACAAACAGACAGGTGAAAACAGTAACTTCCATCCATCTTCGATGCCGGAGGTTAATTAGATCTTTCTGTATTTCGTTTTCATAAGTTTGTAAAAATTTCTAAAAACATGTTTTCACTTGGTCATTATGGGGTATTTTGAGTAGATTGATGACAATTTTTGTGAATTTAAATCCATTTTTTATTCAAGCTGAAACACAACAAAATGCGACAAAAGTCAAGGGTTGTGAATACTTTCTGAAGGCACAATTGTATTGTACATATACATATATAATTATGAAAGGAAGCATAATGTCTGCCAGTTGTGTGCAGTAATTAAGGTGGTTAATGAGTCAATAAACCTTACCACAACCACAAGCAATCATTGACATCATATTACATGTCATGCCTGAAAACACTGCTACGACAACAGTACAAGTGTTATTAGTATAATTTATGCCTGCATGCACTTCCCTACATTTCCATGTGTTTGACACAATTAAAATGTGAAACAATGAAAATTATTCTTCAAAAAGAAAAAAAATAATAATAATAATGAGGAAAAGAAAACTCCAACCCAAACAACCGTTAAACAACAAAACCAAAGGGTGAAGGAGAAAATAACAACATTTAATAGCACCACGGA
The DNA here is from genome assembly GCF_056783735.1 of Eptatretus burgeri. Taxonomy (NCBI): domain Eukaryota; kingdom Metazoa; phylum Chordata; class Myxini; order Myxiniformes; family Myxinidae; genus Eptatretus; species Eptatretus burgeri. Next base: position 154,077,615 of record NC_140961.1, read on the forward strand.
TCAAAGGTGGGATTGCTTGCTGCATAGACAAATGGATGGTCACGGCTTAAAATATAACAATGACATCATAGTGCAAAATCAGTTGATGAGTAAAAGCAAGAGATCGCAACGTCATTGGTGTTATGCTTGCTCGACACTTTTTCATACCTTGGAGTGCTATTTGGGGTTCTGGTGGTAGTTGTTGTGGGCAGGGAGAAGAAAAAGAGAGTGACAATGATTTTTGTGTATGCTCATACTATGCTGACACAAAGATAATTTCAACCCACCTGCAGAACTACATCCAATAAAATTTTACATTTCATGATTGGTGTACATTGTGCCATATTTACAAAAATCCTACTGATAGGCCGGGTCTGTATTCGGACCTGAACCAAAATCTAATCAGCTTGTTATCGTCACCTACACAACTCCTCCACCAACTTTTGGCATAACTCCTTCACAACTTTTTGAGATATCATTCTATCTATCCTTTTTTGTCTGATTTCTCAATTATGACGAATCACTTTAAAATAAATAAAATTCTCTTATCTGGATCCGGACCCGGATCTTCACCAAAATCGAATCAATTCTTCCTCGTCATACACCCAAGCTATCCACCAAGTTTCGTCCGAATCCGTCCTTAACTTTTTGAGACATCCTTTTCATAGTTAAACAGACAGGAGTGAAAACATAACCTCCAACTTCGGTGGTGGAGGTAATAATAATAATAGTAATAATAATAATAATAATAATAATAATAATAATAATAATAATGAGAGTGAAGTTGATTGCGCACCATTGTAAATCCCAACGCTACCCACCGAAAGCAAAGTTGAAAGATGGCAAAAAAATTCCACCAGGAAAAACCAAAATCAAATATCTCGAGTCAAATATTTTTTTTCCGTTTTGACTGCTGTGGCCCAAGTCCCCACCACTTGGAGCATGAACCCAGGGGACAAATCCAAGGCAAAAATCGTTACATGTTTCATGAACCCCTCAATGTTGATTGCACATACAACGTTTGATTTTTTTTTAAACGGTTGGAAAATGTGCCCATAATTGCATTTTTCGGAACAACCAATTGACCCCAACCCAGGAGGGGGTGGTCCAAAATGATAGTGCTCTTGCATCTTCTTGCCACGTGGTGATCATAACCACCAAGCTTGGTGAATTTGTGCACAACCGTTTAAGGAGATAGCGTGGCACATGGACAGACAGACAGACAGATGGACAGACGGATGGACGGACAGGCAGAGCCAATTAAAATATCTCAATATCTCCATTTCTTTTAAAAAGCGTGGAGAAGATAATAAAATAATGAGTCATCTCAAAATGAACTTCAATGCAGCATGAAGCCATTGGGCTCATCAAAGCATGTGCAATGGTAACCAACCTACGATTGTTTCTCCATGCTGTATCGTTTTCCAATGCTGAGCGTCAAGCAAGGAAGCATCACGTACCATTATTAGCTCACCTGGACTTTAGTCTGGTGAACTTATGCGATCGAGCAGTGTCCGGAGGTGAGTGTGTGTGTGTGAGTCATCTTCTTCTTCTTGTGTATGGCAGTTTTCATTTAGTTGGAGCATGACTATTCCACTGATGCTCTGCCCCAAGACCTCTACCGAGTGCCGTTCTAGTTTAACAATACGAGTTCCCTTACAGGAAACTTTGATGCAGGAGGAGGCCATTCATCCCATCAAAATCTGCGGTATTATCACCAACCTATGGTTGTTTGTCCGTGTTATATCCTTTTAAATGCCGAGCATCAAGAAAGTTAAGTCTTTGATAAGACTTGGCCGGCGTTTGAATCACTGACCTCCCAGACTCAGAGAGGATGCTGGAACCATCATGATGAAAACTTTAAAATTTTGACTTTAAGGACTTTTACTGAAGAAATTTGAATAGTTCTGAATATATGGGAAAGACAAGACACCAGCAAAAGTGTCATTTGTTCTACCCCTCCCCCACCCACCCTTCACACTGTCCCCAACTGCTCACACCTTTATGTACCTTTATGCCCAATGCCACATCCAACAGCACCCGTACGAGACTGCATATGGGCTCAGCTATCATCAATTTCATAACTAGTCAACAACAGAACAAATAACAGCTGGAGGGGAAGCACTCAGGAGAGTGCAAAATCTCCGCCACCAATACTGCTGGGTCACTCAAGTGAACCATATATCTTATTCATTAAATATGATGTCAACAGTGCTGACAGAGTTATAGTTCTTTTCTCCAACATTTTGTTTTTTTTTCGGGGGGGAGGGGGTTGGAAATCACTTAAAACATGTAAAAATGGAAAAAAAAAAAATCGAAATTTTGTTGAAAAAAAAGTTGCAAATTATTTTTTTTCTCAAACATTTTTTTGGGGGGTTGGAAATCACTTAAAACATGTAGAAATGCAATTTTGTTTTGGGGGGGGGTAACAATATTTTTGGGGCGGTTGGAAATCACTTAAAATATGTAGAAATGCAAAAAAATTCTCTATTTTTTTTTTGGGGGGAGGGGGTTGGAAATCACTTAAAACATGTAGAAATGCAAAAAAATTCTCGAACAATTTTTTTTGGGGGGGGTTGGAAATCACTTAAAACATGTAAAAATGCAAAAAAAAATTATCTAAATTTTTTTTGGGGGTGGGGTAAAAAATTAATTGGGGGGGGGGTGTTTGGAAATCACTTAAATCACATGTAGAAATGCAAAAAAAAAAACTTTTTCTCTAACAATTTTTTTTTGGGGTGGGGGGGACCAAGTCCAAAATTTAATGGCATAATCCTTGGACCATACCTAACCCCCCCCCCACCAAGTTTCGTCGAAATCCGTTGAGGATTTTTTTCCGTAATACTGTTCACAAACAAACAAACAAACAAACAGAAAGGGGTGAAAACAGTAACCTCCATCAATGTTCGAAGATGGCAGAGGTTAATTTGAATTTGAGTATGTGTATAAAGTATGTACATGTAAAATTTGAGTATTTGTACAAAGTATGTACAATTATAATTTGAGTATATTAGGGTGTTTCACTCATGGTGGTAAAAAAATGAAATTTGTTGAAAATGTCAGAAGGGGTGTCCCCTTGTTTCTTATGAGCCATAAATATTTTAGGCAAATATTTGGTTTGATTCGTCAATATTTACTGGTCCCACAGTTGGACAAGATTCCACATTTCAAGTGAAACTAAGAAAAAATCAAATGGAGGAGAAGACAAAAAATTGCAACGAACGTTTATTGAACTGAAAATTAACAAAAAAAATTATGAAAAAGAAATGTAGAACAATTATGCAAGTAGAGCAGGGCAATCAAATCGTTGGGCTCAAGGAGCAGGAGGGAACTTAGCAGTCACTCCAGCCTTTGTTCTCTTGACGGTCTTGCGGTCATGATGAACAACTTTGAGGAGGAACTGCTTCTGCTGCTCGTCTTCGGTTCGGGCTTGGAGTTTTTGTATCAGTGCCACTCCTCTCTCTGCTGCATCATTGGTGACCTGCAGGCCTCAGACGGTGGCTCGAGTTCGTGGATCTTGCAAAACATCTTCCACGTTATGGGTAGTGACCATCCTCCCAGCAAAGATCCCAATGGCCTCTAGTGTTCGCCCTGTTACCAATTTGGAAAGACCGTCAGGGAGAGTGAAGTTCTTCTTTTCAAGTCTTTTGAGTGCTTTCGAGGTTGCTGGACGGCTTAGGTTCTTGACCATGGCCGCCCGGTCATCGGGAGACACTCATTCGTCAAAGAAGGCTAGGGCCACTCCTTGCTCTGAGAGGTACCAGAGGTGCCTTTGGAGGGCCTTCTCTGCCGTTGACCCGAGTTCTCTATCCACAAACACCTGGAGAATCGCCAAGAACTCCAGGTCATTCTTTGGTGCACAGTTTGGGACAGCTGCCTCATGCCAGAATCTGACGTAAATGAGACTGACGAAATGGGCCAGTCATCGGACTCCGCGTTTTTCCGAACTCGTTAGCTCCAGTTGTTGCAAAAACAAGGCAATCTTCAGGATATAAATAGCCTTTGCCATCCATCTCGCCTGATGGTAGACTCCAGGGGCCCTAAATCGAGGCAGATCTCTGCTACATCCTCCGAGGTAGAGAAGAGAGAGCTGAAGGAGTTCGAGATAGTCCCCTCTTGGGTGGGCTGCATCATGGATGACTCTCCTGAGGAAGTCTATCATCTTCAGCCTTTGTGATTCGCTCCACTCATCCAGGGGTTGTTCGTCGCTGAGGGTACCGGCAGATGTCTTGTCCAAGACGTCCCATTTTCCTCGGAATCGTTTGAAGATTGGGGGAGAGCCGAAGAGGAGTTCATAGGTGTTCTTCAGTACCACCTCGTGAATGTGATGTCGGCATTCCAGCCAAAGAAGAGGTCTTCCAAGGGACTGTTCAATTATGGTGCAGGCTCCGCTAATCATGCCACTGTTTGATGCAGTCGTATCAAATGAGAGACCGGCGATCTTGTCAGCAATCTGATACGTGTCCAGCAGCCGAAGAACGGTATCTGCTATCGACATATCGACATATCGGTATTGCTATCGACATATCGATATGCAATTGTCGACATAGCTGACTAAGGGAACCTGTATGTTGTGTGCAATTGAATTCCAAATTCGTAACAACATTTAAAAGTTCATGATAGACGCTCTCAAAAGGCACCGTACATGTGCTCAGTATTTTAGGAGATCCAGATGTTGTCTATACAAGTTCTGAGCCCAAGAGATTAAGATTTTGTCTTCACAAAAAGAACAAGAAGAAGATGAACAACGCCGAGCTCTCTATGAGCAGCGTTCGCTACGCGAGACGCTGCTAAAAACGTCAACATACCATTCAAAAGTGTGCGACCTGTTAACACGGTCCCATTTCGCTAAGATTTTGCATGAAGCACTTTTTAGAGGAAAGGTTCAAAGGCAAATCTGTGCTGATAAAATTATTGCACTTCAGAAAAAATGAAACACCCTAGAGTACATGTATAAAGTATGTACAACTATAATTTTGAGTACTTGTGTAAAGTATGTGCAATTAGAATTTGAGTATGTGTACAAAGTATGTACGATTAAAATTTGAGTACATGTGGAAAGTATATACGATTATAATTTGAGTACATGAACAAAGTATGTAGGATTAGAATTTGAGTATGTGTACAAACTATGTACGATTAGGATTTGAGTATGTGAATGCAGTATGTACGATTAAAATTTGAGTTTTGTACAAAGTATGTACGATGAGAATTTGAGCACATGTACAAAGTATGTACGATTAGAATTTGAGTACGTGTTTAAGGTATGTACAATTAGAATTTGAGTATGTGCACAAAGTATGTACGATTATAATTTGAGTACGTGTATAAGGTACGTACGATTATAATTTGAGTACATGTATAAAGTGTATACAATTAGAATTTGAGTATGTGTACAAAGTCTGTACGATTAGAATTTGACGATGTGTACAAAGTATGTACGTTTAGAATTTGAGTACGTGTATAAAGAATGTACGATTTAAATTTGAGTTTGTGCATAAAGTATGTCCAATTAGAATTTGAGTAGGTGTATAAATTATGTACAATAAGAAATTGAGTATGTGTACAAAGTATGTACGATTGGAATTTGAGCATGTGTACAAAATATGTACGATTAGATTTTGAGTACGTGGACAAAGTATGCACAATTACAATTTGAGTACATTTCTTAAGTATGTACAATTAGAATTTGAGTATGTGTATAAGGTATGTACGATTAGAATTTGAGTACATGTATAAAGTATGTGCAATTAGAATTGGAATATGTGTACAAAGTATGTACGATTAGAATTTGAGTAAGTGCAGAAAGTATGTACGATTAGAATTTGAGTACGTGTATAAAGTATGCACGATTAAACTTTGAGTTTGTGCATAAAGTATGTCCACTTATAATTTGAGTACGTGTGTAAAGTATGTACGATTAGAATTTGAGTACGTGTCTAAAGTATGTACGATTAAAATTTGAGTTCGTGTTTTAAGTATGTCCAATTAGAATTTGAGTACGTGTATAAAGTATGTGCGATGAGAATTTGAGTACGTGTGTAAGGTATGTACATTATAATTTGAGTATGTGTATAAGGTATACACAATTAGAATTTGAGTACGTATACAAAGTATGTATGATTAGAATTTGAGTCCATGTATAAAGTCTGTACGACGATAATTTGAGTATGTTTATAAAGTATGTACGATTAGAATTTGAGTACGTGTATAAAGCATTACAATTTGAAAATGAGTACGTGTATAAGGTGTGTCCAATTTGAAAATGAGAACGTGTATAAAGTATGTCCAATTTGAAAATGAGTACGTTTATAATGTGTGTTCGATTAGAATTCGAGTACGTGTATAAAGTATATACAATTTGAAAAAGAGTACGTTTATATAGTTTGTACAATTATAATTTGAGTACATTTTGTCAGAAGCCATCAAATTTCGTTGGAATCAATCCATAACCTGTTGAGATATTGTCTGAGAGAGTATATCGTTTTTTGGCCCTGTCTCTCAATGGTGAATAATCACTTGAAAAATTCTCTTTTCCGGATACAGATTCGGATCTTCACCAAAATCGAAACAATTGGTCCTTGTCACATACCGATCATGTCCAGCGGTTGTTGTCCAAATCCATCCATAGCCTTTTGAGATATCCTGCTACATATTGTTTCGGCCATATCTCTCAATGGTGAAGAATCACTTAAAAATTTTCAGATCCGGATCTGGATTCGGATGTTCACCAATACTAAGCATTGCTGTCATTGGCCAGTCATGTACATGCACAAAAACATTCAAAACGATTGCTTGAAAGGTGTAGCCAAAATTCTTGTGACAAAAAAACAGACATACAGACAGACAGACAAATGCTGCAGACCAACATACTTCGGAAAAAAAAAATTCGCCAAGTAACCAACTCACAAACACCAGTGGGTGAATTACATTCAGGATAAGTGGAGATGCCTCAGCATAATCACGAGCAAAGATCTCAATACAGGTGTCTTGAACTTTATTCTTCTCCCAATACAGCTTGCGCACCATATGGAAGTTGTGAACTCCTACTGATACCATCAAAACTTGTTGCCTCTGTATGCTGGGCTCGAAAGACGAGTTGCCATTCTTCGATTATGTGCCTGTTCTTCTGTTCGAAGTCGTTTGGCGATTGAATAAAAGCCGTCACACATCCTTTCAAACATGATCAAAATAATCACACACATACATTACAAGGTATTCCAATGCATGACTGACCATGACAAACACATCTTGTGATAAAATGGTGTTCAAACAAAAGTATATCGATACAAATGAGTGGTAATATACAGCACTATTTCCTGATTACGTAGGTAGACAAACTTAAGAGTTGTGATACAGTCCTTGCCAAGAACACTGCGTTGTATTGTTGCGGGGCTGGGACGTTGGCCGCGGTCCGTCCTCTGGATGGAGCCACAAATCGGCCTGACCGATCGTCCGGAATTCAGATCGTCGCTGCGCATAAGTCCGGAGTCGATGGGTCCTTGTTTTGGACCGTGAAGGGTCAATGTTTCCACCACGTGGTACAGGGTTATTTGCCAAATCATCAAAATACCGATAGACAATGTGGCGATCTAACGAGTCTTCACACCCTCGACGGAACTCGTATGGAAAAGAGCCGCTTTGCACGCTCGTTCCGTGTGTGATTCCGAGTGGTTTAATCACCGAGAACCGTCGGTCCGATTATCGTGTTACCACGGCAATGGTACAGCTAATCCCTCACATGCGACATGCTCAGTCAATGCAAGAAAGGACGCGGACGAGCTGGAACATTCAACAATAGGGAAATGAGTGGAGCACGTAAGGGCAGAGTTATCCGAATATTGATAAACACGTATGTACAGCAAGGCACTTAACAATTCATTACTTAGCAGACTGGCGCCACAAACACACACACACACACACACACACACACACACACACACACACACACACACACACACACACACACACACACACACACACACACACACACACACACACACACACACACACACACAGACACACACACACACACACACACACAATAATCGGACCAACAGTGGTCTTTATTAAGGCCTCCAGCTCGGATGGAGAGGCGACCTGAAGACCAGGACCTGCCTTGGACCTGTCCACCTCGTGTGGTCTTTGAGCTGACGAGCGACCCAGAGCAGCGTCGTGAAGCGGTCCGCAGAACTAGGCGCCAGTGAGACGCCTCTGATCCGTGCGATGCAGTCAGCGCCGGACCTGGCCAGAGATGTGCACTCGACAGACTGGACTCACACTCGACAGACTGGATGCGCACTCAACAGGCTGGACGCGCACTCAACAGGCTGGACGTGCACTCGACAGACTCAATCTCGACAGACTCGACAGACTTGCGTCTCTGCGGAAGCGGTGGTCCTGACTCCGGTCCGATCCATCCATCGGACGCAAGCGTACGATGCAGTCAGCGCTAAAAACCAGACTGTATGCGCTTTGAGCCCACTGATGGAAGTATTCGTTGCTCCTTTTTCGTTTCCAGGTGCGCACTGTCTCTGTGTGGCCTGCGCCTATTGGTCGAGAGCCATCGGGATGCTCCTCCCCTAACTCCGGCCACCATGAGGTCAACCAGGGCGAGGTGAAGGAAGTGAAGTGAAGGCGAGGGTGATGCGGTGTGGTCGGCATTGATGGGGGTGGTGTAAAAATAAACTAAAAGAAAACCTGACTATTAAAGTAACTCCACAGTGCACGAACATTTCTTTACCCATTAGACCAGGGACGGGGGCTATCTATAAAACATGTACTTACCGATATAACTGATCTAAAGGAACTGAATGTTGAGTGTGAACATAGCTTCCAGATTCGCAACACTACCCCTCCCCTTTTTATAGACTCGTTTGGTGTCGTCAAATTTTGGCGTGAACAGCATGTGTAAGTTTTTCCCGAGTACATTTTACCTGCGGATCCCTGAGTGCGACATTTTCTTTTCTCTTCTTTTTTTTTTTTTCAAATACATGTCCCAAAAAAAAAACCTACTGCGCTGTGTAACTAACAAAACAAACTCACACAGACTCACACTGGACGACAACTAAATTGCCGGCGCTACAACAAACATGCAGGTGGGGTTCAACTTATTTACAATTTTACCTAATATTTTACACCAACCATGGCCCAGGAACTGGCATCTGTGGGAAAGAAGGCATGGCATAGTTAGTCAATAGTTATGTGAGTCTGAGTGCTCTGCAGCTGAAGGTCAGACGTCTTCAGGGCCTGTTCAAAAGTTCCCTCTTTTTTTTTCTCTTTCTTAGTCTTCAGCTGCTGGAGGAAACTCACCCTCACCCGGCATGCCACATGCCATCCCACAGGCCACTTGAAGGGAGGCAGCCAGGCTGCCCAAATGCAGTTTCTGGCTCCCTTGTGCAGGAACAGGAAGGTAGCCGGCTGCCCAATGCAGTCCCTGGCTCTGCCCTGAAGTGAACTGGATGGAAGCAAAACACAAGAATGAATGGAACTGGATGCAAAACGATGCACGGGCTGCTCAATGCAGTCCCAATGGTGCGGCTGCCTGCAGGGCAGTCCTTGACAAACACTGAATGATCCTGGGGCACATGGTGATGAATGAACACAGGGGCAAATGCAAATATAAGGGCAGCAGGCATGGGGTTATGGCAGAGGCAGGCAAACAAGGCATGGCAAGGCAAGGCCATGCAGAACGGCGATTCAGAACAACAGGCTGGCAGGTGAAGCTGGCCGGCCTCTGGTATGGTTCCGTGTGGGTCTGGAGGGACTGCGGTGGTGCCGACCGCTCCGAAAGCAGGCTCGGATCGACCCTACAGTCTCCCCCCCCCCCCAACCTATCGCCTTTGCCTGTCTCTGTCCATACCCACTCCATTACTTTGCAACAATAAAACAAAATTTAGCCCCCTTTTTATTTTATTTTTCCTTTTTATTTTTTTCCTTTTATAAATCCGTCTCCCTAACCCACTTTAGTCTACTTGTCCGGCTAACCTATCATTTCACCTAGCATACTCCCAACCCTATTTAGAGGGTTGAATCCTATTTAGAGAGGATTCAACCTCTCCTATTTAGAGAGGAATAGGGAGGAACTAGCATCCTGTCTTGAGGCCCAACAAAGCCTAAGAATGGCCTCCTAGAGAGGTGAGTCTCACAAAGGTGGGTCATGCAGCCTACTGAGAGCGAAGGGATGGAGGTGTGAAGGGGTACATCTCCTAATTATCCTATCATTTATTACACTTTAGACTACCCCGGGGCTTTCCAAAACACCTGTCACTTAAACTATCTTTTCTAACAACCATGATTCCCGTCGCCTATGTTGGTGTCCATTAAAAATTTGGGCCTAGCCCTCAAATTTTCCTCCGTGCCCTCGTACAATTTCGTAGCCGGGCAGCGTGGCTCAACTGGCAGGAACTTCCCTCTGCCGAACTCTAACCATGGCAACCACGGGCCCTGAGGCTGCCTCCGAGCCTACCAGCTCCCTATGAATGCGGGGGTTGCCCTTCCCAGCATTGCCTCCCTCCGATGCCCACGTGGCATTTGGCACTACGGGACTCTTTTCAAGGGTCGCCCATGCCCACTACACTATCCTGGTCCCGTGGATGCTTGGCCTACCCTGGCCGACTAGTCCGGTGCCCAGGGTACCCTCTAAACAAATCCTCACCTTCCGACAGCCACGCTCCCAGCCCGTCCATGAACTCTTGCACCCCTCCAAGCAGGTTTCAGGGCCTTCTCTCAACACCAACAACAGAACGACCTCCTTTTGGTAAATTTACTAACCCACTAACTAATATTAAACTGACCCCGGGGTCCCTTGGGTGGGTTTCACTCTTCCCCCCAATCACTCATCACACCATGCATTCCACATTCGCTCCATACACACTCAAGCCTACTGGCCCTCACTCATTCATCAAGTACATTTCAATTTTTCCTTTAACCTCACTCATACACTCCAACACTGCCATTCTCCTAACTAAATTCCCCTCGCTAACTCGTTCTCCCTCGTCATCCCTTACAATATTGCACATTCCATTTAATCTACATAGCTAAGCTATGTCCCCACTACACATTTCATGTCTCTCAATGTCTGCAGAAATCCATTTTCCATTTCGAATTCTATCCTACAATCCCTCTAACTAACCCATTCCACTGACTCCATGAGGAACAATCCATATCCCCATGAAGCCGGTCTTACTATCGCTAACCCTTCACACTAACTAGTGCTTCTATGCCCAAAATTCTGGCTCTGTACTCGGGGCAAGGCTCTATGACCCTTGCATCTCCACGGAAGCGGTGCTCCTGACTCCGGCTACTCCGATCTGATCCATCCATGATGGCATAAGGTAATCCTTATAGGGTCTCAGGCGGTCAGCGTGGACGATACAGGAAAGGGCCCGTGGTCCCATCTTGATCTTAATGACCATGTCACTAATTTGTGCCAGGACAACCCCAGACCCTTCCAAAGTGAGGTGAGCTTCGGGCATCTGCTCTTCCTCCTCCAGGGATTGAAGAACCAAATCTTCATCCCTGGGGAAAACACACTCACCTGGCTCCGGTGGTCGTAGCGGCGCTTCATTCTCATACCCGCCTGTTGGAATTGGCGGCGAGCGAAAGCACGGATTTTTCCATGCCTTCCTCCAACTGACGTGCATAGCCCTTCCCTGGGGGTCCGGCGGGACAGCAAATCGATGGGGGCTCGCAGCTCCCGTCCATACAGGAGCAGCGCCGGGCTACAGGCGGTGGCTCCGTGCTGACTTGAGCGGTAGGCCATCAACAGATATGGGAGATGTTCGTCCCAGTCCTCCTGATTATCGGCAGTGAAGAGGGTCAATTGTTGGATAAGGGTTCTATTGAAACTCTCCACCATGCCGTCAGATTGTGGCCTTAGGGGCATTGTTCAGGTTTTTCTAATTGAGAGGAGACTGCACACTTCTTTTAGTAATTCACTTTCAAAATTTCCTTCCTGGTCGGTGTGCAGCTCCTCTGGAATCACGTGCTGACATACAAAACCATCTACGAAGGCCTGTGCTACAACCCCGGCTTCTTTGTTTGGAAGGGCATAGGCCTCCGGCCATTTAGTTGAATAGTCCATCATTACGAGGATGTATCGATTACCTTGGTGAGTGGCGGGCAGTGGTCCCAAAATGTCCATGGCCACTCGCTCCAGGGGGCTCCAACCTGATGTAGTTGAAGCGGGGCCCTCATCCTCCGTGCCGGTCCCTTTTTGGCACTACAGGCGTCACATGCTCGACACCAGTCCTGTACATCGCGCCCCATGTTGACCAAATAAAACCGCCGGGGGACCCGAGATGATGTTTTGGTCCTGCCCAAATGGCCGCAGAGGCGGGTAGCGTGCACCTGTTCCAAAATTTGGGTCTTAAATTGGTCTGGGACTACTACCAGCCAATAAGTTCTCTCTGAGGGAATCTCCACCCACTTGCGATATAAGATGTTGTCCCTCATTTCTAGGGTCTTCCACTGAGCCAAGTCCGCTTTTGTTCATGCTTCGAACGGGGCAACCGTCTCCACACTGGGTCTCTTATTTTTGCAGACCCACTCGTACACTGGTCCTATCATGGGGTCTTCCCGCTGGGCCGAGCTCCATGCCAAATCGCCAAATTCCTCACCTGCAGGTAGTGGCAAAGTTGGGCCTACCACCCGGGCCGCACGGGCTAGGAGCTTCTGGGAGGCGTCTGCCAATTGCTCCTTCTCCTCATGCCTCATGCAATATTTGCAGTTTTCTACCAGACAGGGGCGTCGAGATAGCACATCGGCATTCCCATGAGCCTTACCGGCTCTATGGGTCACATGGAAATTGTATTGCTGCAACTTTTCCAACCACCTTGCAATTTGGCCCTCTGGTTCCTTGAACTGCAAGAGCCATTGCAAGGAGGAATGGTCAGTTCGAACCAAAAACTTCCTCCCGTACATGTACGGGTGGAAGTGGCTCACTGCAGACAGCATGGCCAATAGTTTCTTGCGGGTGACGCAATAATTTCGTTCGGGCCAACTCATGGCCTTACTGTAATATGCGATCACTCTTTCCACGCCCCCCCCGTGTCTGAGACAAGACTGCCCCCAATCCTTCCTGGCTTGCATCCGTGTCCAGGGTATACATTCCGTCATCGGCGAGGTATGCTAGAACGGGTGCAGATGTCAAACACCCCTTCAATTTGAGGAAGGCCTGATGGCATTCCCCTGTCCAATGAAATCTCGACCCCTTCTCTGTAAGCCGGTGAAGGAGCAGAGCAATGTCCGCAAATTTTGCCACAAAGCGCCGGTAGTAGGAGCAGAGACCCAAGAACCCCCGTACCTGTTTGACGTTACAGGGTACGGGCCACTCCTCCACTGCTGTAATTTTACCTTGGTCGGTTTTCACCCCATCGCGGCCTATCACATGTCTGAGATAGGCCACTTCCTTTGCGAACAAAGTACATTTATCTGGGCTCAACTTCAACCCTGCCTGCCTGAGGCGCACAAACACCTGGTCCAAATTAGCTATTGCCTGGGAAAATGTTCTAGCGTGCACCAGGATGTCATCCAGGTAAATCAGGCATGATTGCCATGGCATGCAGCCCAGCACATGCTCCATCAATCTCTCAAAGGTGGCAGGGGAGTTGCCAAACCGAACGGCATTACAGTGAACTGATACAGTCCCTTCCCTGTAGAAAATGCCATTTTCTCCTTCCCCATCTGGTCCATCTCCACCTGCCAATACCCACTCTTGAGGTCCAAAGTTGAGAACCATTTGGAGCCTGAAACGGCGTCGAGGGTATCGTCAATTCTAGGCAGGGGATTGGAGTCTTTGAATGTCACGTTGTTAAGTTGGCGATAGTCCACGCAGAAACGCGTGGTCCCATCCTTTTTTACCACCATAACCGGTGACATCCAAGGACTCCCTGAGGGCTCAATGACACCTGCATTGAGCATATTTTCTACCTGTTTGTCAGCGTCCTCTCTCTTGCTCCAGGGGAGCCGTCGAGTGGGCTGACGGACAGGCTGGGAATCATCGGTGTGGATCTAATGTTTCACCAGGCCCGTACGTCCAATATCCATGGGTGACAGGGAGAAGATTTGTGTGTGTCGGTCGACCAGTTTGTGTTTGGCCTCCCGCTGGGTGTCCTCCAAATCCATACGACTCCGATTTACCATCTCACAAATGGGATCGGGCCCATTCCTTACACACTCTGGAGACCCCCTCTGGGGCCGGTCCGACTCGATGTTATCGTCCCTCAGCTCTGCGACTTGTACCACTGGGGTGCAATCTGCCACCTTTGTGCCCCGTCTAATAGTGCGTGGTTCTATGCTCACATTTATTAACCATATGGGCATGATAGGCCCGTCAGTATTTACTAGGGTGCGGCCCATGAATAA